>NC_092114.1:2514998-2769998 GCF_045679555.1 Salvelinus alpinus
TACACTAATCAAATCGTTCCGTTGTAATGTAATAGTTTCTACAGTGCTGCTATTCGGTAGGAGTTGGCTAGCTAGCAGTGTTAGCAGTGTTAGCAGTGTTGACTAGCAGTGTTGACTAGGTAGGAGAACGGCAGCGCAGCGGACGAAAAATAGCTGGCTAGCTAACCGAAATTACTCTAGACTCCACAGTTATCTTAGATACAAAGACAGTAAAGACAACTATGTAGCTAGCTAACACTACACTAGTCAAGTCGTTCCGTTGAGTGTAATAGTTTCTACAGTGCTGCTATTCGGTGGCTAGCTGGCTAGCTAGCAGTGTTGATTACGTTACGTTGCGTTAAAAGAACGACAATAGCTGGCTAGCTAACCTAGAAAATCGCTCTAGACTACACAATTATCTTTGATACAAAGACGGCTATGTAGCTAGCTACAAACCGTTGTACTGTAATGAAATGAAATGTGATACTACCTGTGGAGCGAAGCGGAATGCGACCGGGTTGTTGAATGCGGAAGTTCTATTCGGTAGACGTTGGCTCGCTGTTGGCTAGCTAGCAGTGTTTCCTACGTTAAGGACGACAAATAGCTGGCTAGCTAACCTCGGTAAATTAAGATAATCACTCTAAAACTACACAATTATCTTGGATACGAAGACAGCAAAAGACAACTATGTAGCTAGCTAACATTACACTAATCAAGTCGTTCCGTTGAGTGTAATAGTTTCTACAGTGCTGCTATTCGGTAGACGGTGGACGTTTGCTAGCTGGCTAGCTGCTGGGCAGATAGCAGATAGCAGTGTTGACTACGTTAGGACGACGAATTACGATAATTACGCAATTATCTTTGATACAAAGACGGCTATGTAGCTAGCTAAGAAGAAATTGCTGAGATCAGACAAATCAAACCGTTGTACTATAATGAAATGTAATGAAATGTAATGAAAAGTTATACTACCTGCGGAGCGAAGTGCGAATGCGACCGCTCGCTCCAACCCGCTCGCTTCACCCTGCCTTCATGTACATATCTACCTCAAATACCTTATTATTATCTATCCTGATGCCAAGTCACTTTACCCTGCCTTCATGTACATATCTACCTCAAATACCTTATTATTATCTATCCTGATGCCTAGTCACTTTACCCTGCCTTCATGTACATATCTACCTCAAATACCTTATTATTATCTATCCTGATGCCTAGTCACTTTACCTTGCCTTCATGTACATATCTACCTCGAATACCTGATTATTATCTATCCTGATGCCAAGTCACTTTACCCTGCCTTCATGTACATATCTACCTCAAATACCTGACTACAGCTCAGCGTTCAACACCATAGTGCCCTCAAAGCTCATCAATAAGCTAAGGATCCTGGGACTAAACACCTCCCTCTGCAACTGGATCCTGGACTTCCTGACAGGCCGCCCCCAGGTGGTGAGGGTAGGTAACAACACATCCGCCACGCTGATCCTCAACACAGGTGCCCCTCAGGGGTGCGTGCTCAGTCCCCTCCTGTACTCCCTTTCATCCATGACTGCACGGCCAGGCACGACTCCAACACCATCGTTAAGTTTGCTGATGACACAACAGTGGTAGGCCTGATCACCGACAACGATGAGACAGCCTATAGGGAGGAAGTCAGAGATCTGGCCGGGTGGTGCCAGAATAACAACCTATCCATCAACGTGATCAAGACAAAGGAGATGATTGTGGACTACAGGAAAAAGAGTACCGAGCACGCCCCCATTCTCATCGACGGGGCTGCAATGGAGCAGGTTGAGAGCTTCAAGTTCCTTGGCATCCATATCACCAACAAACTATCATGGTCCAAGCACACCAAGACAGTCGTGAAGAGTGCACGACAAAACCTATTCAACCTCAGGAGACTGAAAAGATTTGGAATGTGTCCTCAGATCCTCAAAAGGTTCTACAGCTGCACCATCGAGAGCATCCTGACAGGTTGCATCACTGGCTGCTATGGCAACTGCTCAGCCTCTGACCGCAAGGCACTACAGAGGGTAGTGCGTACGGCCCAGTACATCACTGGGGCCAAGCTTCCTGCCATCCAGGACCTCTATACCAGGCGGTGTCAGAGGAAGGTTTGTCAAAACCTAAAAATTGTCGAAGACTCCAGCCACCCTAGTCAGACTGTTCTCTCTGCTATCGCACGGCAAGCGGTACCGGAGCGCCAAGTCTAGGTCCAAGAGGCTTCTAAACAGCTTCTACCCCCAAGCCAAAAGACTCCTGAACACCTAATCAAATGGTTACCCAGACCATTTGCACCCCCCCCCCCCCCCTTTACACTGCTGCTACTCTCCGTTGTTGTCATCTATGCATGGTTACTTTAATAACTCTAGCTACATGTACCTCAACTAACCAGCACATTGACTCTGTACCGGTACCACCCTGTATATAGTCTCACTATTGTTATTTTACTGCTGCTCTTTAATTACTTGTTACTTTTATGTCTTATTCTTATCTGTATTTTTTTAAACTGTATTGTTGGTTAGGGGCTTGTAAGTAAGCATTTCACTGTAAGGTGAAATACCTGTTGTATTCGGCGCATGTGACCAATAAAAATGTATTTGATTTATTATTATCTATCCTGATGCCTCGTCACTTTACCCTGCCCTCATGTACATATCTACCTCAAATACCTTATTATTATCTATCCTGATGCCTAGTCTCTTTACCCTGCTTTCATGTACATATCTACCTCAAATACCGTATTATTATCTACCCTGACGCCTAGTCACTTTACCCTGCTTTCATGTACATATCTACCTCAAATACCGTATTATTATCTATCCTGATGCCTAGTCTCTTTACCCTGCCTTCATGTACATATCTACCTCAAATACCGTATTATTATCTATCCTGATGCCTAGTCTCTTTACCCTGCCTTCATGTACATATCTACCTAAAATACCTTATTATTATCTATCCTGATGCCTAGTCACTTTACCCTGCCTTCATGTACATATCTACCTCAAATACCTTATTATTATCTATCCTGATGGCTAGTCACTTTACCCTGCCTTCATGTACATATCTACCTAAAATACCTTATTATTATCTATCCTGATGCCTAGTCTCTTTACCCTGCCTTCATGTACATATCTACCTCAAATACCTTATTATTATCTATCCTGATGTCTAGTCACTTTACCCTGCCTTCATGTACATATCTACCTCAAATACCTTATTATTATTATCTATCCTGATGCCTAGTCACTTTACCCTGCCTTCATGTACATATCTACCTCAAATACCTTATTATTATCTATCCTGATGCCTAGTCACTTTACCCTGCCTTCATGTACATATCTACCTAAAATACCTTATTATTATCTATCTTGATGCCTAGTCACTTTACCCTGCCTTCATGTACATATCTACCTCAAATACCTTATTATTATCTATCTTGATGCCTAGTCACTTTACCCTGCCTTCATGTACATATCTACCTCAAATACCTCATACCTCTGCACATTGATCTGGTACTCCCTGTATATAGCTCCACATTGATCTGGTACTTCCTGTATATAGCTCCACATTGATCTGGTACTCCCTGTATATAGCTCCACATTGATCTGGTACTTCCTGTATATAGCTCCACATTGATCTGGTACTGGTACTTCCTGTATATAGCGCCAAGTTGATCTGGTACTTCCTGTATATAGCTCCAAGTTGATCTGGTACTTCCTGTATATAGCCCCATTGTGATCAAGTACTGGTACTTCCTGTATATAGCTCCACATTGATCTGGTACTCCCTGTATATAGCTCCACATTGATCTGGTACTTCCTGTATATAGCTCCACAGTGATCTGGTACTCCCTGTATATAGCTCCACATTGATCTGGTACTCCCTGTATATAGCTCCACATTGATCTGGTACTCCCTGTATATAGCTCCACATTGATCTGGTACTGGTACTTCCTGCATATAGCTCCACATTGATCTGGTACTGGTACTTCCTGTATATAGCTCCACATTGATCTGGTACTTCCTGTATATAGCTCCACATTGATCTGGTACTTCCTGTATATAGCTCCACATTGATCTGGTACTTCCTGTATATAGCTCCACATTGATCTGGTACTGGTACTTCCTGTATATAGCTCCAAGTTGATCTGGTACTTCCTTTATATACAGTGGGGAGAACAAGTATTTGATACACTGACAATTTTGCAGGTTTTCCTACTTACAAAGCATGTAGAGGTCTGTAATTTTTATCATAGGTACACTTCAACTGTGAGAGAAGGAATCTAAAACAAAAATCCAGAAAATCACATTGTATGATTTTTAATTAATTAATTTGCATTTTATTGCATGACATAAGTATTTGATACATCAGAAAAGCAGAACTGAATATTTGGTACAGAAACCTTAGTTTGCAATTACAGAGATCATACGTTTCCTGTAGTTCTTGACCAGGTTTGCACACACTGCAGCAGGGATTTTGGCCCACTCCTCCATACAGACCTTCTCCAGATCCTTCAGGTTTCGGGGCTGTCGCTGGGCAATACGGAATTTCGGCTCCCTCCAAAGATTTTCTATTGGGTTCAGGTCTGGAGACTGGCTAGGCCACTCCAGGACCTTGAGATGCTTCTTACGGAGCCACTCCTTAGTTGCCCTGGCTGTGTGTTTCGGGTCGTTGTCATGCTGGAAGACCCAGCCACGACCCATCTTCAATGCTCTTACTGAGGGAAGGAGGTTGTTGGTCAAGATCTCGCGATACATGGCCCCATCCATCCTCCCTTCAATACGGTGCAGTCGTCCTGTCCCCATTGCAGAAAAGCATCCCCAAAGAATGATGTTTCCACCTCCATGCTTCACAGTTGGGATGGTGTTCTTGGGGTTGTACTCATCCTTCTATTCCTCCAAACACGGCGAGTGGAGTTTAGAGCAAAAAGCTCTATTTTTGTCTCATCAGACCACATGACCTTCGCCCATTCCTCCTCTGGATCATCCAGATGGTCATTGGCAAACTTCAGACGGGTCTGGACATGCGCTGGCTTGAGCAGGGGGACCTTGCGTGCGCTGCAGGATTTTAATCCATGACGGCGTAGTGTGTTACTAATGGTTTTCTTTGAGACTGTGGTCCCAGCTCTCTTCAGGTCATTGACCAGGTCCTGCCGTGTAGTTCTGGGCTGATCCCTCACATTCCTCATGATCATTGATGCCCCACGAGGTGAGATCTTGCATGGAGCCCCAGACCGAGGGTGATTGACCGTCATCTTGAACTTCTTCCATTTTCTAATAATTGTGCCAACAGTTGTTGCCTTCTCACCAAGCTGCTTGGCTATTGTCCTGTAGCCCATGCCAGCCTTGTACAGGTCTACAATTTATCCCTGATGTCCTTACACAGCTCTCTGGTCTTGGCCATTGTGGAGAGGTTGGAGTCTGTTTGATTGAGTGTGTGGACAGGTGTCTTTTATACAGGTAACGAGTTCAAACAGGTGCAGTTAATACAGGTAATGAGTGGAGAACAGGAGGGCTTCTTAAAGAAAAACTAACAGGTCTGTGAGAGCCGGAATTCTTACTGGTTGGTAGGTGATCAAATACTTATGTCATGCAATAAAATGCAAATTAATTACTTAAAAATCATACAATGTGATTTTCTGGATTTTTGTTTTAGATTCCGTCTCTCACAGTTGAAGTGTACCTATGATAAAAATGACAGACCTCTACATGCTTTGTAAGTAGGAAAACCTGCAAAATCGGCAGTGTATCAAATACTTGTTCTCCCCACTGTAGCTCCCCATTGATCTGGTACTCCCTGTATATAGCTCCACATTGATCTGGTATTGGTACTTCCTGTATATAGCTCCAAGTTGATCTGGTACTTCCTGTATATAGCTCCCCATTGATCTGGTACTTCCTGTATATAGCTCCACATTGATCTGGTACTGGTACTCCTTGTATATAGCTCCACATTGATCTGGTACTGGTACTTCCTGTATATAGCTCCAAGTTGATCTGGTACTTCCTGTATATACCTCCCCATTGATCTGGTACTTCCTGTTTATAGCTCTACATTGATCTGGTACTCCCTGTATATAGCTCCACATTGATCTGGTACTTCCTGTATATAGCTCCCCATTGATCTGGTTCTCCCTGTATATAGCTCCCCATTGATCTGGTACTTCCTGTATATAGCTCCACATTGATCTGGTACTTCCTGTATATAGCTCCACATTGATCTGGTACTGGTACTTCCTGTATATAGCTCCAAGTTGATCTGGTACTTCCTGTATATAGCTCCCCATTGATCTGGTACTTCCTGTATATAGCTCCACATTGATCTGGTACTTCCTGCATATAGCTCCACATTGATCTGGTACTCCCTGTATATAGCTCCACATTGATCTGGTACTCCCTGTATATAGCTCCCCATTGATCTGGTACTTCCTGTATATAGCTCCACATTGATCTGGTACTTCCTGTATATAGCTCCACATTGATCTGGTACTTCCTGCATATAGCTCCACATTGATCTGGTACTCCCTGTATATAGCTCCACATTGATCTGGTACTTCCTGCATATAGCTCCACATTGATCTGGTACTTCCTGTATATAGCTCCACATTGATCTGGTACTCCCTGTATATAGCTCCACATTGATCTGGTACTTCCTGTATATAGCTCCACATTGATCTGGTACTCCCTGTATATAGCTCCACATTGATCTGGTACTGGTACTCCCTGTATATAGCTCCATATTGATCTGGTACTCCCTGTATATAGCTCCACATTGATCTGGTACTGGTTCTCCCTGTATATAGCTCCACATTGATCTGGTACTGGTACTTCCTGCATATAGCTCCACATTGATCTGGTACTGGTACTTCCTGTATATAGCTCCACATTGATCTGGTACTTCCTGTATATAGCTCCACATTGATCTGGTACTGGTACTTCCTGTATATATCTCCAAGTTGATCTGGTACTTCCTGTATATAGCTCCCCATTGATCTGGTACTCCCTGTATATAGCTCCACATTGATCTGGTACTCCCTGTATATAGCTCCCCATTGATCTGGTTCTCCCTGTATATAGCTCCCCATTGATCTGGTACTTCCTGTATATAGCTCCACATTGATCTGGTACTTCCTGTATATAGCTCCACATTGATCTGGTACTGGTACTTCCTGTATATAGCTCCAAGTTGATCTGGTACTTCCTGTATATAGCTCCCCATTGATCTGGTACTTCCTGTATATAGCTCCACATTGATCTGGTACTTCCTGCATATAGCTCCACATTGATCTGGTACTCCCTGTATATAGCTCCACATTGATCTGGTACTCCCTGTATATAGCTCCCCATTGATCTGGTACTTCCTGTATATAGCTCCACATTGATCTGGTACTTCCTGTATATAGCTCCACATTGATCTGGTACTTCCTGCATATAGCTCCACATTGATCTGGTACTCCCTGTATATAGCTCCACATTGATCTGGTACTTCCTGCATATAGCTCCACATTGATCTGGTACTTCCTGTATATAGCTCCACATTGATCTGGTACTCCCTGTATATAGCTCCACATTGATCTGGTACTTCCTGTATATAGCTCCACATTGATCTGGTACTCCCTGTATATAGCTCCACATTGATCTGGTACTGGTACTCCCTGTATATAGCTCCATATTGATCTGGTACTCCCTGTATATAGCTCCACATTGATCTGGTACTGGTTCTCCCTGTATATAGCTCCACATTGATCTGGTACTGGTACTTCCTGCATATAGCTCCACATTGATCTGGTACTGGTACTTCCTGTATATAGCTCCACATTGATCTGGTACTTCCTGTATATAGCTCCACATTGATCTGGTACTGGTACTTCCTGTATATATCTCCAAGTTGATCTGGTACTTCCTGTATATAGCTCCCCATTGATCTGGTACTCCCTGTATATAGCTCCACATTGATCTGGTACTCCCTGTATATAGCTCCACATTGATCTGGTACTTCCTGTATATATCTCCAAGTTGATCTGGTACTTCCTGTATATAGCTCCACATTGATCTGGTACTCCCTGTATATAGCTCCACATTGATCTGGTACTCCCTGTATATAGCTCCACATTGATCTGGTACTGGTACTTCCTGTATATAGCTCCACATTGATCTGGTACTCCCTGCATATAGCTCCACATTGATCTGGTACTTCCTGTATATAGCTCCACATTGATCTGGTACTCCCTGTATATAGCTCCACATTGATCTGGTACTCCCTGTATATAGCTCCACATTGATCTGGTACTGGTACTTCCTGTATATAGCTCCACATTGATCTGGTACTCCCTGTATATAGCTCCACATTGATCTGGTACTTCCTGTATATAGCTCCACATTGATCTGGTACTCCCTGTACATAGCTCCACATTGATCTGGTACTCCCTGTATATAGCTCCACATTGATCTGGTACTTCCTGCATATAGCTCCACATTGATCTGGTACTGGTACTTCCTGTATATAGCTCCACATTGATCTGGTACTTCCTGTATATAGCTCCACATTGATCTGGTACTTCCTGTATATAGCTCCACATTGATCTGGTACTTCCTGTATATAGCTCCACATTGATCTGGTACTTCCTGTATATAGCTCCACATTGATCTGGTACTTCCTGTATATAGCTCCATTCTTGTGTATTACATGTTTCTACACCAGTTGTATTCGGCCCATGTGACAAATACAATTTAATTCAATTTGATTGGATTTTCAGACTTTTTCACAGACGTAAACAGTGGTGCCAAGACAGCGGGCATTTCCAAGACAGCAGGCGAAGACAGCGGTAAGCCCCAATTCAGGCATCAATTTTGATTCTTGACGTTTCTCTGCAGGTCTAACCTGTGGTGCTCTTGCTTCTAGCTGCTAACAGCTAATCAGTTGTGAACTACAGGAACACTTATAAGAAGAAAACCCTGTGGCCATACCTCAGAAAACGCTTTCTGTTCCCACAAAAAGACCATCAGGAGTCTTCCGTCAGCAGTCCTTTTTCAAGCCTCCACCTAACAGACGTCGTTCTTTTGTGACCAGCTGGCCAGGCTTCCTCAGAATGGTTTATGATTCAAAGCCCCAATCTCCTGTTCTGCAGGAGATAAATGGGCAAGCACAGAGCCAGGGACAGGGAGAGACAGAGAGAGAGATTATATTTTAAATGTCTTTATTCTTTTGGAACTTTTGTGAATATAATGTTTACTGTACATTTTTATTGTTTATGAAAATGTTGCTTATTATCTACTTCACTCGCTTTGCCAATGTAAACATATGTTTCCCATGCCAATAAAGCCCCTTGAATTGAATTGAGAGACAGAGAGAGGCTAGTGATTACAGCTGACAGATAGATGATCCGGTGCTTCTGTCCTCAGCCAAGGAGGTCCTACAGCAGCACTTAGATATTCTGCACAGATTCTGTCAGACTTGGGCCCTGACAGTAAATCTCAGTAAGACCAAAATAATGGTGTTCCAAAAAAGGTCCAGTTGCCAGGACCACAAATACAAATTCCATCTAGACACCGTTGCCCTAGAGCACACAAAAAACTATACATACATTGGCCTAAACATCAGCGCCACAGGTAACTTCCACAAAGCTGTGAACGATCTGAGAGACAAGGCAAGAAGAGTCTTCTACGCCATCAAAATGAACATAAAATTCGACATACCAATTAGGGTCTGGGGAAAAAAGACTTGAATTATGGTTGTGAGGTCTGGGTTCAGCTCACCACCAACACCAAACTGAGAATGCAAAATATCCTCCATATGCAACGCAAAACACAAAATAAAAGCAGAATTAGGCAGATTAATCGTTATTTATTAAAAATCCAGAAAATAGCCGTTAAATTCTACAACCACCTAAAAGTAAGCGATTCCCAAACCTTCAAACCCAAAATAAAGCCATCACCTACAGAGAGTTGAACCTGAAGAAGAGTCCCCTAAGCAAGCTGGTCCTGGGGCTCGGTTCACAAACACAGACCCCACAGAGCCCCAGGACAGCAACAGCAACACCAAATCACTATTTCACTTGCTTTGGCAATGTAAACATATGTTTCCCATGCCAATAAAGCCCTTTGAATTAAATTGAGATTACAGCAGACACACTAGACAGAGCAACAGAGTGAGACAGAGAGCTGGAGAGAGGGAGACTACGTCTGAGAGAGAGAGACTACGTCTGAGGGAGGGAGACTACGTCTGAGGGAGGGAGACTACGTCTGAGGGAGGGAGACTACGTCTGAGGGAGGGAGACTACGTCTGAGGGAGGGAGACTACGTCTGAGGGAGGGAGACTACGTCTGAGGGAGGGAGACTACGTCTGAGAGAGGGAGACTACGTCTGAGGGAGGGAGACTACGTCTGAGGGAGGGAGACTACGTCTGAGAGAGGGAGACTATGTCTGAGAGAGAGAGACTACGTCTGAGGGAGGGAGACTACGTCTGAGAGAGGGAGACTACGTCTGAGGGAGGGAGACTACGTCTGAGAGAGGGAGACTATGTCTGAGAGAGAGAGACTACGTCTGAGAGAGGGAGACTACGTCTGAGGGAGGGAGACTACGTCTGAGAGAGGGAGACTACGTCTGAGGGAGGGAGACTACGTCTGAGAGAGAGAGACTACGTCTGAGGGAGGGAGACTACGTCTGAGGGAGGGAGACTACGTCTGAGAGAGGGAGACTATGTCTGAGAGAGAGAGACTACGTCTGAGAGAGGGAGACTACGTCTGAGGGAGGGAGACTACGTCTGAGAGAGGGAGACTACGTCTGAGGGAGGGAGACTACGTCTGAGAGAGAGAGACTACATCTGAGGGAGGGAGACTACGTCTGAGAGAGGGAGATTACGTCTGAGGGAGGGAGACTACGTCTGAGAGAGGGAGACTACGTCAGAGAGAGAGACTACTTCTGAGAGAGAGAGACTACGTCTGAGGGAGGGAGACTACGTCTGAGAGAGGGAGACTACGTCTGAGGGAGGGAGACTACGTCTGAGAGAGAGAGACTACGTCTGAGGGAGGGAGACTACGTCTGAGAGAGGGAGATTACGTCTGAGAGAGAGAGACTACGTCTGAGGGAGGGAGACTACGTCTGAGAGAGGGAGACTACGTCTGAGGGAGGGAGACTACGTCTGAGAGAGGGAGACTATGTCTGAGAGAGAGAGACTACGTCTGAGGGAGGGAGACTACGTCTGAGAGAGAGAGACTACGTCTGAGGGAGAGAGACTACGTCTGAGAGAGGGAGATTACGTCTGAGGGAGGGAGACTACGTCTGAGAGAGGGAGACTACGTCTGAGAGAGGGAGACTACGTCTGAGAGAGGGAGATTACGTCTGAGAGAGGGAGACTACGTCTGAGAGAGGGAGACTACGTCTGAGAGAGAGAGACTACGTCTGAGAGAGGGAGACTACGTCTGAGGGAGACTATGTCTGAGAGAGAGAGACTACGTCTGAGGGAGGGAGACTACGTCTGAGAGAGGGAGATTACGTCTGAGGGAAGGAGACTACGTCTGAGAGAGGGAGACTACGTCAGAGAGAGAGACTACGTCTGAGAGAGAGACACTACATCTGTGAGAGAGAGACTACGCCTGAGAGAGAGAGACTACGTCTGAGAGAGAGAGATTACGTCTGAGGGAGGGAGACTACGTCTGAGGGAGGGAGACTACGTCTGAGAGAGAGAGATTACGTCTGAGGGAGGGAGACTACGTCTGAGAGAGAGAGACTACGTCTGAGAGAGAGAGACTACGTCTGAGGGAGGGAGACTACGTCTGAGAGAGAGAGATTACGTCTGAGGGAGGGAGACTACGTCTGAGAGAGAGAGACTACGTCTGAGAGAGGGAGACTACGTCTGAGAGAGAGAGACTACGTCTGAGAGAGGGAGACTACGTCTGAGAGAGGGAGACTACGTCTGAGAGAGAGAAACTACGTCTGAGAGAGAGAGACTACGTCAGAGGGAGGGAGACTACGTCTGAGAGAGAGAGACTACGTCAGAGAGAGAGAGACTACGTCTGCGAGAGAGAGACTACGTCTGAGAGAGGGAGACTACGTCTGAGAGAGGGAGACTACGTCAGAGAGAGGGAGACTACGTCTGAGGGAGGGAGACTACGTGTGAGGGAGGGAAACTACGTCAGAGAGAGAGAGACTACGTCAGAGAGAGGGAGACTACGTCAGAGAGAGGGAGACTACGTCTGAGGGAGGGAGACTACGTCTGAGGGAGGGAGACTACGTCTGAGGGAGGGAGACTACGTCAGAGAGAGGGAGACTGCGTCTGAGGGAGGGAGACTGCGTCTGAGAGAGAGACTACGTCTGAGAGGGAGACTACGTCTGAGAGAGGGAGACTACGTCTGAGAGAGGGAGACTACGTCTGAGAGAGGGAGACTACGTCTGAGAGGGAGACTACGTCTGAGAGAGAGAGACTACGTCAGAGAGAGAGAGACTACGTCAGAGAGAGGGAGACTACGTCAGAGAGAGGGAGACTACGTCTGAGGGAGGGAGACTACGTCTGAGGGAGGGAGACTACGTCTGAGGGAGGGAGACTACGTCTGAGGGAGGGAGACTACGTGTGAGGGAGGGAGACTACGTGTGAGGGAGGGAGACTACGTCAGAGAGAGAGAGACTACGTCAGAGAGAGGGAGACTACGTCAGAGAGAGGGAGACTATGTCTGAGGGAGGGAGACTACGTCTGAGGGAGGGAGACTACGTCTGAGGGAGGGAGACTACGTCAGAGAGAGGGAGACTGCGTCTGAGGGAGGGAGACTGCGTCTGAGAGAGAGACTACGTCTGAGAGGGAGACTACGTCTGAGAGAGGGAGACTACGTCTGAGAGAGGGAGACTACGTCTGAGAGGGAGACTACGTCTGAGAGAGAGAGACTACGTCAGAGAGAGAGAGACTACGTCAGAGAGAGGGAGACTACGTCAGAGAGAGGGAGACTACGTCTGAGGGAGGGAGACTACGTCTGAGGGAGGGAGACTACGTCTGAGGGAGGGAGACTACGTCTGAGGGAGGGAGACTACGTCAGAGAGAGGGAGACTGCGTCTGAGGGAGGGAGACTACGTCTGAGAGAGAGACTACGTCTGAGAGGGAGACTACGTCTGAGAGAGGGAGACTACGTCTGAGAGAGGGAGACTACGTCTGAGAGAGGGAGACTACGTCTGAGAGAGAGAGATTACGTCTGAGAGGGGCTAGTGATTACAGATGACACACAGAGAGAGAGGCAGAGAGAGACAAAGAGACAGAGAGCAGCTAGTGATTACAGCTGTAACATTGTAACAGAGACGGGGAGAGGCTAATGATTACAACTGACACACAGAGAGTGAGTAGTGTCCTCCACGGAGTGAGTAATGTCCTCCACGGAGTGAGTAGTGTCCTCCACGGAGTGAGTAGTGTCCTCCACGGAGTGAGTAGTGTCCTCCACGGAGTGAGTAGTGTCCTCCACGGAGTGAGTAATGTCCTCCACGGAGTGAGTAATGTCCTCCACGGAGTGAGTAGTGTCCTACACGGAGAGAGTAGTGTCCTCCACGGAGTGAGTAGTGTCCTCCACGGAGTGAGTAGTGTCCTCCACGGAGGGAGTAATGTCCTCCACGGAGTGAGTAGTGTCCTCCACGGAGTGAGTAATGTCCTCAACGGAGTGAGTAGTGTCCTCCACGGAGTGAGTAATGTCCTCAACGGAGTGAGTAGTGTCCTCCACGGAGTGAGTAATGTCCTCAACGGAGTGAGTAGTGTCCTCCACGGAGTGAGTAATGTCCTCCACGGAGTGAGTAGTGTCCTCCACGGAGTGAGTAGTGTCCTCCACGGAGTGAGTAATGTCCTCAACGGAGTGAGTGGTGTCCTCCACGGAGTGAGTAATGTCCTCCACGGAGTGAGTAGTGTCCTCCACGGAGTGAGTAGTGTCCTCCACGGAGTGAGTAATGTCCTCCACGGAGTGAGTGGTGTCCTCCACGGAGTGAGTAGTGTCCTCCACGGAGTGAGTAGTGTCCTCCACGGAGTGAGTAATGTCCTCCACGGAGTGAGTAGTGTCCTCCACGGAGTGAGTAGTGTCCTCCACGGAGTGAGTAGTGTCCTCCACGGAGTGAGTAGTGTCCTCCACGGAGTGAGTAGTGTCCTCCACGGAGTGAGTAGTGTCCTCCACGGAGTGAGAAGTGTCCTCCACGGAGTGAGTAGTGTCCTCCACGGAGTGAGTAGTGTCCTCCACGGAGTGAGTAGTGTCCTCCACGGAGTGAGTAGTGTCCTCCACGGAGTGAGTAGTGTCCTCCACGGAGTGAGTGGTGTCCTCCACGGAGTGAGCGGTGTCCTCCACGGAGTGAGCGGTGTCCTCCACGGAGTGAGCGGTGTCCTCCACGGAGTGAGTAGTGTCCTCCACGGAGTGAGTAGTGTCCTCCACGGAGTGAGTAGTGTCCTCCACGGAGTGAGTAGTGTCCTCCACGGAGTGAGTAATGTCCTCCACGGAGTGAGTAATGTCCTCCACGGAGTGAGTAGTGTCCTCCACGGAGTGAGTAGTGTCCTCCACGGAGTGAGTGGTGTCCTCCACGGAGTGAGTGGTGTCCTCCACGGAGTGAGTGGTGTCCTCCACGGAGTGAGTAGTGTCCTCCACGGAGTGAGTAGTGTCCTCCACGGAGTGAGTAATGTCCTCCACGGAGTGAGTAGTGTCCTCCACGGAGTGAGTAGTGTCCTCCACGGAGTGAGTAATGTCCTCCACGGAGTGAGTAGTGTCCTCCACGGAGTGAGTAGTGTCCTCCACGGAGTGAGTAGTGTCCTCCACGGAGTGAGTAGTGTCCTCCACGGAGTGAGTAGTGTCCTCCACGGAGTGAGTAGTGTCCTCCACGGAGTGAGTAGTGTCCTCCACGGAGTGAGTAGTGTCCTCCACGGAGTGAGTAGTGTCCTCCACGGAGTGAGTAGTGTCCTCCACGGAGTGAGTAGTGTCCTCCACGGAGTGAGTAGTGTCCTCCACGGAGTGAGTAGTGTCCTCCACGGAGTGAGTAGTGTCCTCCACGGAGTGAGTAGTGTCCTCCACGGAGTGAGTAATGTCCTCCACGGAGTGAGTAGTGTCCTCCACGGAGTGAGTAATGTCCTCCACGGAGTGAGTGGTGTCCTCCACGGAGTGAGTGGTGTCCTCCACGGAGTGAGTGGTGTCCTCCACGGAGTGAGTGGTGTCCTCCACGGAGTGAGGGGTGTCCTCCACGGAGTGAGTAGTGTCCTCCACGGAGTGAGTAGTGTCCTCCACGGAGTGAGTAGTGTCCTCCACGGAGTGAGTAGTGTCCTCCACGGAGTGAGTAGTGTCCTCCACGGAGTGAGTAATGTCCTCCACGGAGTGAGTAGTGTCCTCCACGGAGTGAGTAATGTCCTCCACGGAGTGAGTAATGTCCTCCACGGAGTGAGTAGTGTCCTCCACGGAGTGAGTAGTGTCCTCCACGGAGTGAGTAGTGTCCTCCACGGAGTGAGTAGTGTCCTCCACGGAGTGAGTAGTGTCCTCCACGGAGTGAGTAGTGTCCTCCACGGAGTGAGTGGTGTCCTCCACGGAGTGAGTGGTGTCCTCCACGGAGTGAGTGGTGTCCTCCACGGAGTGAGGGGTGTCCTCCACGGAGTGAGTAGTGTCCTCCACGGAGTGAGTAGTGTCCTCCACGGAGTGAGTAGTGTCCTCCACGGAGTGAGTAGTGTCCTCCACGGAGTGAGTAGTGTCCTCCACGGAGTGAGTAATGTCCTCCACGGAGTGAGTAGTGTCCTCCACGGAGTGAGTAATGTCCTCCACGGAGTGAGTAATGTCCTCCACGGAGTGAGTAGTGTCCTCCACGGAGTGAGTAGTGTCCTCCACGGAGTGAGTAGTGTCCTCCACGGAGTGAGTAGTGTCCTCCACGGAGTGAGTAGTGTCCTCCACGGAGTGAGTAGTGTCCTCCACGGAGTGAGTAGTGTCCTCCACGGAGTGAGTGGTGTCCTCCACGGAGTGAGTAGTGTCCTCCACGGAGTGAGTAATGTCCTCCACGGAGTGAGTAGTGTCCTCCACGGAGTGAGTAGTGTCCTCCACGGAGTGAGTAATGTCCTCCACGGAGTGAGTAGTGTCCTCCACAGAGTGAGTAGTGTCCTCCACGGAGTGAGTAGTGTCCTCCACGGAGTGAGTAGTGTCCTCCACGGAGTGAGTAGTGTCCTCCACGGAGTGAGTAATGTCCTCCACGGAGTGAGCGGTGTCCTCCACGGAGTGAGCGGTGTCCTCCACGGAGTGAGCGGTGTCCTCCACGGAGTGAGTGGTGTCCTCCACGGAGTGAGCGGTGTCCTCCACGGAGTGAGCGGTGTCCTCCACGGAGTGAGCGGTGTCCTCCACGGAGTGAGCGGTGTCCTCCACGGAGTGAGCGGTGTCCTCCACGGAGTGAGCGGTGTCCTCCACGGAGTGAGTAATGTCCTCCACGGAGTGAGTAGTGTCCTCCACGGAGTGAGTAGTGTCCTCCACGGAGTGAGTAGTGTCCTCCACGGAGTGAGTGGTGTCCTCAACGGAGTGAGTGGTGTCCTCCACGGAGTGAGCGGTGTCCTCCACGGAGTGAGTGGTGTCCTCCACGGAGTGAGCGGTGTCCTCCACGGAGTGAGGGGTGTCCTCCACGGAGTGAGCGGTGTCCTCCACGGAGTGAGCGGTGTCCTCTACGGAGTGAGCGGTGTCCTCCACGGAGTGAGCGGTGTCCTCCACGGAGTGAGCGGTGTCCTCCACGGAGTGAGTGGTGTCCTCCACGGAGTGAGTAATGTCCTCCACGGAGTGAGCGGTGTCCTCCACGGAGTGAGCGGTGTCCTCCACGGAGTGAGCGGTGTCCTCCACGGAGTGAGTAATGTCCTCCACGGAGTGAGTAGTGTCCTCCACGGAGTGAGTAGTGTCCTCCACGGAGTGAGTAATGTCCTCCACGGAGTGAGTAGTGTCCTCCACGGAGTGAGTAATGTCCTCCACGGAGTGAGTAGTGTCCTCCACGGAGTGAGTGGTGTCCTCCACGGAGTGAGTGGTGTCCTCCACGGAGTGAGTAATGTCCTCCACGGAGTGAGTGGTGTCCTCCACGGAGTGAGGGGTGTCCTCCACGGAGTGAGGGGTGTCCTCCACGGAGTGAGTGGTGTCCTCCACGGAGTGAGTGGTGTCCTCCACGGAGTGAGTAGTGTCCTCCACGGAGTGAGTGGTGTCCTCCACGGAGTGAGTGGTGTCCTCCACGGAGTGAGTGGTGTCCTCCACGGAGTGAGTGGTGTCCTCCACGGAGTGAGTAGTGTCCTCCACGGAGTGAGTAATGTCCTCCACGGAGTGAGTAGTGTCCTCCACGGAGTGAGTAGTGTCCTCCACGGAGTGAGTAATGTCCTCCACGGAGTGAGTAGTGTCCTCCACGGAGTGAGTAGTGTCCTCCACGGAGTGAGTAGTGTCCTCCACGGAGTGAGTAATGTCCTCCACGGAGTGAGTAGTGTCCTCCACGGAGTGAGTAATGTCCTCCACGGAGTGAGTAGTGTCCTCCACGGAGTGAGTAGTGTCCTCCACGGAGTGAGTAATGTCCTCCACGGAGTGAGTAGTGTCCTCCACGGAGTGAGTAATGTCCTCCACGGAGTGAGTAGTGTCCTCCACGGAGTGAGTAATGTCCTCCACGGAGTGAGTAGTGTCCTCCACGGAGTGAGTAGTGTCCTCCACGGAGTGAGTAGTGTCCTCCACGGAGTGAGTAATGTCCTCCACGGAGTGAGTAGTGTCCTCCACGGAGTGAGTAGTGTCCTCCACGGAGTGAGTAATGTCCTCCACGGAGTGAGTGGTGTCCTCCACGGAGTGAGTGGTGTCCTCCACGGAGTGAGTGGTGTCCTCCACGGAGTGAGTAGTGTCCTCCACGGAGTGAGTAGTGTCCTCCACGGAGTGAGTAGTGTCCTCCACGGAGTGAGTAATGTCCTCCACGGAGTGAGTGGTGTCCTCCACGGAGTGAGTGGTGTCCTCCACGGAGTGAGTGGTGTCCTCCACGGAGTGAGTAGTGTCCTCCACGGAGTGAGTAGTGTCCTCCACGGAGTGAGTAGTGTCCTCCACGGAGTGAGTAATGTCCTCCACGGAGTGAGTAGTGTCCTCCACGGAGTGAGTAGTGTCCTCCACGGAGTGAGTAATGTCCTCCACGGAGTGAGTAGTGTCCTCCACGGAGTGAGTAGTGTCCTCCACGGAGTGAGTAGTGTCCTCCACGGAGTGAGTAATGTCCTCCACGGAGTGAGTAGTGTCCTCCACGGAGTGAGTAATGTCCTCCACGGAGTGAGTAGTGTCCTCCACGGAGTGAGTAGTGTCCTCCACGGAGTGAGTAATGTCCTCCACGGAGTGAGTAGTGTCCTCCACGGAGTGAGTAATGTCCTCCACGGAGTGAGTAGTGTCCTCCACGGAGTGAGTAGTGTCCTCCACGGAGTGAGTAGTGTCCTCCACGGAGTGAGTAGTGTCCTCCACGGAGTGAGTAGTGTCCTCCACGGAGTGAGTAGTGTCCTCCACGGAGTGAGTAGTGTCCTCCACGGAGTGAGTAGTGTCCTCCACGGAGTGAGTAATGTCCTCCACGGAGTGAGTAGTGTCCTCCACGGAGTGAGTAGTGTCCTCCACGGAGTGAGTAGTGTCCTCCACGGAGTGAGTAATGTCCTCCACGGAGTGAGTGGTGTCCTCCACGGAGTGAGTGGTGTCCTCCACGGAGTGAGTGGTGTCCTCCACGGAGTGAGTAGTGTCCTCCACGGAGTGAGTAGTGTCCTCCACGGAGTGAGTAGTGTCCTCCACGGAGTGAGTAATGTCCTCCACGGAGTGAGTAGTGTCCTCCACGGAGTGAGTAGTGTCCTCCACGGAGTGAGTAATGTCCTCCACGGAGTGAGTAGTGTCCTCCACGGAGTGAGTAGTGTCCTCCACGGAGTGAGTAGTGTCCTCCACGGAGTGAGTAATGTCCTCCACGGAGTGAGTAGTGTCCTCCACGGAGTGAGTAGTGTCCTCCACGGAGTGAGTGGTGTCCTCCACGGAGTGAGTAATGTCCTCCACGGAGTGAGTAGTGTCCTCCACGGAGTGAGTAGTGTCCTCCACGGAGTGAGTAGTGTCCTCCACGGAGTGAGTAATGCCCTCCACGGAGTGAGTAGTGTCCTCCACGGAGTGAGTAATGTCCTCCACGGAGTGAGTAGTGTCCTCCACGGAGTGAGTAGTGTCCTCCACGGAGTGAGTAGTGTCCTCCACGGAGTGAGTAGTGTCCTCCACGGAGTGAGTAGTGTCCTCCACGGAGTGAGTAGTGTCCTCCACGGAGTGAGTAGTGTCCTCCACGGAGTGAGTAGTGTCCTCCACGGAGTGAGTAGTGTCCTCCACGGAGTGAGTAGTGTCCTCCACGGAGTGAGTAATGTCCTCCACGGAGTGAGTGGTGTCCTCCACGGAGTGAGGGGTGTCCTCCACGGAGTGAGTGGTGTCCTCCACGGAGTGAGTGGTGTCCTCCACGGAGTGAGCGGTGTCCTCCACGGAGTGAGCGGTGTCCTCCACGGAGTGAGCGGTGTCCTCCACGGAGTGAGTGGTGTCCTCAACGGAGTGAGTGGTGTCCTCCACGGAGTGAGTGGTGTCCTCCACGGAGTGAGTGGTGTCCTCCACGGAGTGAGCGGTGTCCTCCACGGAGTGAGGGGTGTCCTCCACGGAGTGAGCGGTGTCCTCCACGGAGTGAGCGGTGTCCTCTACGGAGTGAGCGGTGTCCTCCACGGAGTGAGCGGTGTCCTCCACGGAGTGAGCGGTGTCCTCCACGGAGTGAGCGGTGTCCTCCACGGAGTGAGCGGTGTCCTCCACGGAGTGAGCGGTGTCCTCCACGGAGTGAGCGGTGTCCTCCACGGAGTGAGCGGTGTCCTCCACGGAGTGAGTAATGTCCTCCACGGAGTGAGCGGTGTCCTCCACGGAGTGAGCGGTGTCCTCCACGGAGTGAGCGGTGTCCTCCACGGAGTGAGCGGTGTCCTCCACGGAGTGAGTGGTGTCCTCCACGGAGTGAGTAATGTCCTCCACGGAGTGAGTAGTGTCCTCCACGGAGTGAGTAATGTCCTCCACGGAGTGAGTAATGTCCTCCACGGAGTGAGTAGTGTCCTCCACGGAGTGAGTAATGTCCTCCACGGAGTGAGTAGTGTCCTCCACGGAGTGAGTAGTGTCCTCCACGGAGTGAGTAATGTCCTCCACGGAGTGAGTAGTGTCCTCCACGGAGTGAGTAGTGTCCTCCACGGAGTGAGTAGTGTCCTCCACGGAGTGAGTAGTGTCCTCCACGGAGTGAGTAGTGTCCTCCACGGAGTGAGTAGTGTCCTCCACGGAGTGAGTAGTGTCCTCCACGGAGTGAGTAGTGTCCTCCACGGAGTGAGTAATGTCCTCCACGGAGTGAGTAGTGTCCTCCACGGAGTGAGTAGTGTCCTCCACGGAGTGAGTAGTGTCCTCCACGGAGTGAGTAATGTCCTCCACGGAGTGAGTAGTGTCCTCCACGGAGTGAGTAATGTCCTCCACGGAGTGAGTAGTGTCCTCCACGGAGTGAGTAGTGTCCTCCACGGAGTGAGTAGTGTCCTCCACGGAGTGAGTAGTGTCCTCCACGGAGTGAGTAGTGTCCTCCACGGAGTGAGTAGTGTCCTCCACGGAGTGAGTAGTGTCCTCCACGGAGTGAGTAGTGTCCTCCACGGAGTGAGTAATGTCCTCCACGGAGTGAGTGGTGTCCTCCACGGAGTGAGGGGTGTCCTCCACGGAGTGAGTGGTGTCCTCCACGGAGTGAGCGGTGTCCTCCACGGAGTGAGCAGTGTCCTCCACGGAGTGAGTAGTGTCCTCCACGGAGTGAGTAGTGTCCTCAACGGAGTGAGTGGTGTCCTCCACGGAGTGAGTGGTGTCCTCCACGGAGTGAGTGGTGTCCTCCACGGAGTGAGTGGTGTCCTCCACGGAGTGAGCGGTGTCCTCCACGGAGTGAGGGGTGTCCTCCACGGAGTGAGCGGTGTCCTCCACGGAGTGAGCGGTGTCCTCTACGGAGTGAGCGGTGTCCTCCACGGAGTGAGCGGTGTCCTCCACGGAGTGAGCGGTGTCCTCCACGGAGTGAGCGGTGTCCTCCACGGAGTGAGGGGTGTCCTCCACGGAGTGAGTGGTGTCCTCCACGGAGTGAGGGGTGTCCTCCACGGAGTGAGTGGTGTCCTCCACGGAGTGAGTAGTGTCCTCCACGGAGTGAGTAGTGTCCTCCACGGAGGGAGTAGTGTCCTCCACGGAGTGAGTAATGTCCTCCACGGAGTGAGTAGTGTCCTCCACGGAGTGAGTAGTGTCCTCCACGGAGTGAGTAGTGTCCTCCACGGAGTGAGTAGTGTCCTCCACGGAGTGAGTAATGTCCTCCACGGAGTGAGTAGTGTCCTCCACGGAGTGAGTAGTGTCCTCCACGGAGTGAGTAGTGTTCTCCACGGAGTGAGTAGTGTCCTCCACGGAGTGAGTAGTGTCCTCCACGGAGTGAGTAATGTCCTCCACGGAGTGAGTAGTGTCCTCCACGGAGTGAGTAATGTCCTCCACGGAGTGAGTAGTGTCCTCCACGGAGTGAGTAGTGTCCTCCACGGAGTGAGTAGTGTTCTCCACGGAGTGAGTAGTGTCCTCCACGGAGTGAGTAATGTCCTCCACGGAGTGAGTAGTGTCCTCCACGGAGTGAGTAGTGTCCTCCACGGAGTGAGTAGTGTCCTCCACGGAGTGAGTAATGTCCTCCACGGAGTGAGTAGTGTCCTCCACGGAGTGAGTAGTGTCCTCCACGGAGTGAGTAGTGTCCTCCACGGAGTGAGTAATGTCCTCCACGGAGTGAGTGGTGTCCTCCACGGAGTGAGTGGTGTCCTCCACGGAGTGAGTGGTGTCCTCCACGGAGTGAGTAGTGTCCTCCACGGAGTGAGTAGTGTCCTCCACGGAGTGAGTAGTGTCCTCCACGGAGTGAGTAGTGTCCTCCACGGAGTGAGTAGTGTCCTCCACGGAGTGAGTAATGTCCTCCACGGAGTGAGTAGTGTCCTCCACGGAGTGAGTAGTGTCCTCCACGGAGTGAGTAGTGTCCTCCACGGAGTGAGTAGTGTCCTCCACGGAGTGAGTAGTGTCCTCCACGGAGTGAGTAGTGTCCTCCACGGAGTGAGTAATGTCCTCCACGGAGTGAGTAGTGTCCTCCACGGAGTGAGTAGTGTCCTCCACGGAGTGAGTAGTGTCCTCCACGGAGTGAGTAGTGTCCTCCACGGAGTGAGTAATGTCCTCCACGGAGTGAGTAGTGTCCTCCACGGAGTGAGTAGTGTCCTCCACGGAGTGAGTAGTGTCCTCCACGGAGTGAGTAGTGTCCTCCACGGAGTGAGTAGTGTCCTCCACGGAGTGAGTAATGTCCTCCACGGAGTGAGTAGTGTCCTCCACGGAGTGAGTAGTGTCCTCCACGGAGTGAGTAGTGTCCTCCACGGAGTGAGTAGTGTCCTCCACGGAGTGAGTAGTGTCCTCCACGGAGTGAGTAGTGTCCTCCACGGAGTGAGTAGTGTCCTCCACGGAGTGAGTAGTGTCCTCCACGGAGTGAGTAGTGTCCTCCACGGAGTGAGTAGTGTCCTCCACGGAGTGAGTAGTGTCCTCCACGGAGTGAGTAATGTCCTCCACGGAGTGAGTGGTGTCCTCCACGGAGTGAGGGGTGTCCTCCACGGAGTGAGCGGTGTCCTCCACGGAGTGAGCGGTGTCCTCCACGGAGTGAGCGGTGTCCTCCACGGAGTGAGCAGTGTCCTCCACGGAGTGAGTAGTGTCCTCAACGGAGTGAGTGGTGTCCTCCACGGAGTGAGTGGTGTCCTCCACGGAGTGAGTGGTGTCCTCCACGGAGTGAGCGGTGTCCTCCACGGAGTGAGGGGTGTCCTCCACGGAGTGAGCGGTGTCCTCCACGGAGTGAGCGGTGTCCTCTACGGAGTGAGCGGTGTCCTCCACGGAGTGAGCGGTGTCCTCCACGGAGTGAGCGGTGTCCTCCACGGAGTGAGCGGTGTCCTCCACGGAGTGAGCGGTGTCCTCCACGGAGTGAGCGGTGTCCTCCACGGAGTGAGTAATGTCCTCCACGGAGTGAGTAGTGTCCTCCACGGAGTGAGTAGTGTCCTCCACGGAGTGAGTAATGTCCTCCACGGAGTGAGTAATGTCCTCCACGGAGTGAGTAGTGTCCTCCACGGAGTGAGTAATGTCCTCCACGGAGTGAGTAGTGTCCTCCACGGAGTGAGGGGTGTCCTCCACGGAGTGAGCGGTGTCCTCCACGGAGTGAGCGGTGTCCTCTACGGAGTGAGCGGTGTCCTCCACGGAGTGAGCGGTGTCCTCCACGGAGTGAGCGGTGTCCTCCACGGAGTGAGCGGTGTCCTCCACGGAGTGAGCGGTGTCCTCCACGGAGTGAGCGGTGTCCTCCACGGAGTGAGTAATGTCCTCCACGGAGTGAGTAGTGTCCTCCACGGAGTGAGTAGTGTCCTCCACGGAGTGAGTAATGTCCTCCACGGAGTGAGTAATGTCCTCCACGGAGTGAGTAGTGTCCTCCACGGAGTGAGTAATGTCCTCCACGGAGTGAGTAGTGTCCTCCACGGAGTGAGTGGTGTCCTCCACGGAGTGAGTGGTGTCCTCCACGGAGTGAGTAATGTCCTCCACGGAGTGAGTGGTGTCCTCCACGGAGTGAGTGGTGTCCTCCACGGAGTGAGGGGTGTCCTCCACGGAGTGAGTAGTGTCCTCCACGGAGTGAGGGGTGTCCTCCACGGAGTGAGTAGTGTCCTCCACGGAGTGAGTAGTGTCCTCCACGGAGTGAGTGGTGTCCTCCACGGAGTGAGTGGTGTCCTCCACGGAGTGAGTGGTGTCCTCCACGGAGTGAGGGGTGTCCTTCACGGAGTGAGTAGTGTCCTCCACGGAGTGAGTAGTGTCCTCCACGGAGTGAGTAATGTCCTCCACGGAGTGAGTGGTGTCCTCCACGGAGTGAGTAGTGTCCTCCACGGAGTGAGTAGTGTCCTCCACGGAGTGAGTAGTGTCCTCCACGGAGTGAGTAGTGTCCTCCACGGAGTGAGTAGTGTCCTCCACGGAGTGAGTAGTGTCCTCCACGGAGTGAGTAGTGTCCTCCACGGAGTGAGTAATGTCCTCCACGGAGTGAGTAGTGTCCTCCACGGAGTGAGTAGTGTCCTCCACGGAGTGAGTAGTGTCCTCCACGGAGTGAGTAATGTCCTCCACGGAGTGAGGGGTGTCCTCCACGGAGTGAGTAGTGTCCTCCACGGAGTGAGTAGTGTCCTCCACGGAGTGAGTAGTGTCCTCCACGGAGTGAGTAATGTCCTCCACGGAGTGAGTAATGTCCTCCACGGAGTGAGTAATGTCCTCCACGGAGTGAGTGGTGTCCTCCACGGAGTGAGTGGTGTCCTCCACGGAGTGAGTAGTGTCCTCCACGGAGTGAGTAGTGTCCTCCACGGAGTGAGTAATGTCCTCCACGGAGTGAGTAGTGTCCTCCACGGAGTGAGTAGTGTCCTCCACGGAGTGAGTAGTGTCCTCCACGGAGTGAGTAATGTCCTCCACGGAGTGAGTAGTGTCCTCCACGGAGTGAGTAGTGTCCTCCACGGAGTGAGTAATGTCCTCCACGGAGTGAGTAGTGTCCTCCACGGAGTGAGTAATGTCCTCCACGGAGTGAGTAGTGTCCTCCACGGAGTGAGTAGTGTCCTCCACGGAGTGAGTAATGTCCTCCACGGAGTGAGTAGTGTCCTCCACGGAGTGAGTAATGTCCTCCACGGAGTGAGTAGTGTCCTCCACGGAGTGAGTAGTGTCCTCCACGGAGTGAGTAGTGTCCTCCACGGAGTGAGTAGTGTCCTCCACGGAGTGAGTAATGTCCTCCACGGAGTGAGTAGTGTCCTCCACGGAGTGAGTAGTGTCCTCCACGGAGTGAGTAGTGTCCTCCACGGAGTGAGTAATGTCCTCCACGGAGTGAGTAGTGTCCTCCACGGAGTGAGTAGTGTCCTCCACGGAGTGAGTAGTGTCCTCCACGGAGTGAGTAATGTCCTCCACGGAGTGAGTGGTGTCCTCCACGGAGTGAGTGGTGTCCTCCACGGAGTGAGTGGTGTCCTCCACGGAGTGAGTGGTGTCCTCCACGGAGTGAGTGGTGTCCTCCACGGAGTGAGTAGTGTCCTCCACGGAGTGAGTAGTGTCCTCCACGGAGTGAGTAATGTCCTCCACGGAGTGAGTAGTGTCCTCCACGGAGTGAGTAGTGTCCTCCACGGAGTGAGTAGTGTCCTCCACGGAGTGAGTAGTGTCCTCCACGGAGTGAGTAGTGTCCTCCACGGAGTGAGTAGTGTCCTCCACGGAGTGAGTAGTGTCCTCCACGGAGTGAGTAATGTCCTCCACGGAGTGAGTAGTGTCCTCCACGGAGTGAGTAGTGTCCTCCACGGAGTGAGTAGTGTCCTCCACGGAGTGAGTAATGTCCTCCACGGAGTGAGTTGTGTCCTCCACGGAGTGAGTAGTGTCCTCCACGGAGTGAGTAGTGTCCTCCACGGAGTGAGTAGTGTCCTCCACGGAGTGAGTAGTGTCCTCCACGGAGTGAGTAGTGTCCTCCACGGAGTGAGTAGTGTCCTCCACGGAGTGAGTAGTGTCCTCCACGGAGTGAGTAGTGTCCTCCACGGAGTGAGTAGTGTCCTCCACGGAGTGAGTAGTGTCCTCCACGGAGTGAGTAATGTCCTCCACGGAGTGAGTAATGTCCTCCACGGAGTGAGTAGTGTCCTCCACGGAGTGAGTAATGTCCTCCACGGAGTGAGTAGTGTCCTCCACGGAGTGAGTAGTGTCCTCCACGGAGTGAGTAATGTCCTCCACGGAGTGAGTAGTGTCCTCCACGGAGTGAGTAGTGTCCTCCACGGAGTGAGTAGTGTCCTCCACGGAGTGAGTAATGTCCTCCACGGAGTGAGTAGTGTCCTCCACGGAGTGAGTAGTGTCCTCCACGGAGTGAGTAGTGTCCTCCACGGAGTGAGTAATGTCCTCCACGGAGTGAGTAGTGTCCTCCACGGAGTGAGTAGTGTCCTCCACGGAGTGAGTAATGTCCTCCACGGAGTGAGTAATGTCCTCCACGGAGTGAGTAGTGTCCTCCACGGAGTGAGTAATGTCCTCCACGGAGTGAGTAGTGTCCTCCACGGAGTGAGTAGTGTCCTCCACGGAGTGAGTAATGTCCTCCACGGAGTGAGTGGTGTCCTCCACGGAGTGAGTGGTGTCCTCCACGGAGTGAGTAGTGTCCTCCACGGAGTGAGTAGTGTCCTCCACGGAGTGAGTAATGTCCTCCACGGAGTGAGTAGTGTCCTCCACGGAGTGAGTAGTGTCCTCCACGGAGTGAGTAATGTCCTCCACGGAGTGAGTAGTGTCCTCCACGGAGTGAGTAGTGTCCTCCACGGAGTGAGTAGTGTCCTCCACGGAGTGAGTAATGTCCTCCACGGAGTGAGTAGTGTCCTCCACGGAGTGAGTAATGTCCTCCACGGAGTGAGTAGTGTCCTCCACGGAGTGAGTAGTGTCCTCCACGGAGTGAGTAATGTCCTCCACGGAGTGAGTAGTGTCCTCCACGGAGTGAGTAATGTCCTCCACGGAGTGAGTAGTGTCCTCCACGGAGTGAGTAGTGTCCTCCACGGAGTGAGTAGTGTCCTCCACGGAGTGAGTAGTGTCCTCCACGGAGTGAGTAATGTCCTCCACGGAGTGAGTAGTGTCCTCCACGGAGTGAGTAGTGTCCTCCACGGAGTGAGTAGTGTCCTCCACGGAGTGAGTAATGTCCTCCACGGAGTGAGTAGTGTCCTCCACGGAGTGAGTAGTGTCCTCCACGGAGTGAGTAGTGTCCTCCACGGAGTGAGTAATGTCCTCCACGGAGTGAGTGGTGTCCTCCACGGAGTGAGTGGTGTCCTCCACGGAGTGAGTGGTGTCCTCCACGGAGTGAGTGGTGTCCTCCACGGAGTGAGTAGTGTCCTCCACGGAGTGAGTAGTGTCCTCCACGGAGTGAGTAGTGTCCTCCACGGAGTGAGTAATGTCCTCCACGGAGTGAGTAGTGTCCTCCACGGAGTGAGTAGTGTCCTCCACGGAGTGAGTAGTGTCCTCCACGGAGTGAGTAATGTCCTCCACGGAGTGAGTAGTGTCCTCCACGGAGTGAGTAGTGTCCTCCACGGAGTGAGTAGTGTCCTCCACGGAGTGAGTAGTGTCCTCCACGGAGTGAGTAGTGTCCTCCACGGAGTGAGTAGTGTCCTCCACGGAGTGAGTAGTGTCCTCCACGGAGTGAGTAGTGTCCTCCACGGAGTGAGTAGTGTCCTCCACGGAGTGAGTAGTGTCCTCCACGGAGTGAGTAGTGTCCTCCACGGAGTGAGTAATGTCCTCCACGGAGTGAGTAGTGTCCTCCACGGAGTGAGTAGTGTCCTCCACGGAGTGAGTAGTGTCCTCCACGGAGTGAGTAGTGTCCTCCACGGAGTGAGTAGTGTCCTCCACGGAGTGAGTAGTGTCCTCCACGGAGTGAGTAGTGTCCTCCACGGAGTGAGTAGTGTCCTCCACGGAGTGAGTAGTGTCCTCCACGGAGTGAGTAATGTCCTCCACGGAGTGAGTGGTGTCCTCCACGGAGTGAGGGGTGTCCTCCACGGAGTGAGTGGTGTCCTCCACGGAGTGAGTAATGTCCTCCACGGAGTGAGTAATGTCCTCCACGGAGTGAGTGGTGTCCTCCACGGAGTGAGGGGTGTCCTCCACGGAGTGAGTAGTGTCCTCCACGGAGTGAGGGGTGTCCTCCACGGAGTGAGGGGTGTCCTCCACGGAGTGAGCGGTGTCCTCCACGGAGTGAGGGGTGTCTGAGCGGTGTCCTCCACGGAGTGAGCGGTGTCCTCCACGGAGTGAGAAATGTCCTCCACGGAGTGAGCGGTGTCCTCCACGGAGTGAGTAATGTCCTCCAGGAAGGAACAACAAGGCCCTCTTTGTGTGTAATTTTACAGCTTTGGAGCCTAGAGTCATGCCTGCTCAGGATGTGATGAACGACAAACTGACACACACACACGAACACAAACATACGCACACACAGACAAATTGCCCCCTAATCGTAATCAACCCCCTGCATGATGGGGGAGAAAGTCTGTGTAACGGATATGAGGTATGAGCAGCAGACTAGGGCAGTGTTTAGACTGTAGGGCTGTGTTTAGACTGTAGGGCTGTGTTTAGACTGTAGGGCTGTGTTTAGACTGTAGGTCTGTGTTTAGACTGTAGGGCTGTGTTTAGACTGTAGGGCTGTGTTTAGGCTGTAGGGCTGTGTTTAGACTGTAGGGCTGTGTTTAGGCTGTAGGTCTGTGTTTAGACTGTAGGGCTGTGTTTAGGCTGTAGGGCTGTGTTTAGACTGTAGGGCTGTGCTTAGACTGTAGGGCTGTGTTTAGACTGTAGGGCTGTGTTTAGACTGTAGGGCTGTGTTTAGACTGTAGGGCTGTGTTTAGACTGTAGGGCTGTGTTTAGACTGTAGGGCTGTGTTTAGACTGCAGGTCTGTGTTTAGACTGTAGGGCTGTGTTTAGACTGTAGGGCTGTGTTTAGACTGTAGGGCTGTGTTTAGACTGTAGGGCTGTGTTTAGGCTGTAGGGCTGTGTTTAGACTAGGGCTGTGTTTAGACTGTAGGGCTGTGTTTAGACTGTAGGGCTGTGTTTAGACTGTAGGGCTGTGTTTAGACTGTAGGGCTGTGTTTAGACTGTAGGGCTGTGTTTAGACTGTAGGGCTGTGTTTAGACTGTAGGTCTGTGTTTAGACTGTAGGGCTGTGTTTAGGCTGTAGGGCTGTGTTTAGACTGTAGGGCTGTGTTTAGACTGTAGGGCTGTGTTTAGGCTGTAGGGCTGTGTTTAGACTAGGGCTGTGTTTAGACTGTAGGGCTGTGTTTAGACTGTAGGGCTGTGTTTAGACTGTAGGGCTGTGTTTAGACTGTAGGGCTGTGTTTAGACTGTAGGGCTGTGTTTAGACTGTAGGGCTGTGTTTAGACTGTAGGGCTGTGTTTAGGCTGTAGGGCTGTGTTTAGACTAGGGCTGTGTTTAGACTGTAGGGCTGTGTTTAGACTGTAGGGCTGTGTTTAGACTGTACGGCTGTGTTTAGACTGTAGGGCTGTGTTTAGACTGTAGGGCTGTGTTTAGACTGTAGGGCTGTGTTTAGACTAGGGCTGTGTTTAGACTGTAGGGCTGTGTTTAGACTGTAGGGCTGTGTTTAGACTGTAGGGCTGTGTTTAGACTGTAGGGCTGTGTTTAGACTGTAGGGCTGTGTTTAGGCTGTAGGGCTGTGTTTAGACTGTAGGGCTGTGTTTAGACTGTAGGGCTGTGTTTAGACTGTAGGGCTGTGTTTAGACTGTAGGGCTGTGTTTAGACTGTAGGGCTGTGTTTAGACTGCAGGTCTGTGTTTAGACTGTAGGGCTGTGTTTAGACTGTAGGGCTGTGTTTAGACTGTAGGGCTGTGTTTAGGCTGTAGGGCTGTGTTTAGACTAGGGCTGTGTTTAGACTGTAGGGCTGTGTTTAGACTGTAGGGCTGTGTTTAGACTGTAGGGCTGTGTTTAGACTGTAGGGCTGTGTTTAGACTGTAGGGCTGTGTTTAGACTGCAGGTCTGTGTTTAGACTGTAGGGCTGTGTTTAGACTGTAGGGCTGTGTTTAGACTGTAGGGCTGTGTTTAGGCTGTAGGGCTGTGTTTAGACTGTAGGGCTGTGTTTAGGCTGTAGGGCTGTGTTGTACTGAGATGAAACCTGTATTTAGTAGGGTCGTACTGAGATGAAACCTGTATTTAGTAGGGTCGTACTGAGATGAAACCTGTATTTAGTAGGGTCATACTGAGATGAAACCTGTATTTAGTAGGGTCGTACTGAGATGAAACCTGTATTTAGTAGGGTCATACTGAGATGAAACCTGTATTTAGTAGGGTCGTACTGAGATGAAACCTGTATTTAGTAGGGTCGTACTGAGATGAAACCTGTATTTAGTAGGGTCATACTGAGATGAAACCTGTATTTAGTAGGGTCGTACTGAGATGAAACCTGTATTTAGTAGGGTCACTCTGAGATGAAACCTGTATTTAGTAGGGTCATACTGAGATGAAACCTGTATTTAGTAGGGTCGTACTGAGATGAAACCTGTATTTAGTAGGGTCACTCTGAGATGAAACCTGTATTTAGTAGGGTCGTACTGAGATGAAACCTGTAGTTAGTAGGGTCATACTGAGATGAAACCTGTATTTAGTAGGGTCATACTGAGATGAAACCTGTATTTAGTAGGGTCGTACTGAGATGAAACCTGTATTTAGTAGGGTCACTCTGAGATGAAACCTGTATTTAGTAGGGTCATACTGAGATGAAACCTGTATTTAGTAGGGTCATACTGAGATGAAACCTGTATTTAGTAGGGTCGTACTGAGATGAAACCTGTATTTAGTAGGGTCATACTGAGATGAAACCTGTATTTAGTAGGGTCATACTGAGATGAAACCTGTATTTAGTAGGGTCGTACTGAGATGAAACCTGTATTTAGTAGGGTCATACTGAGATGAAACCTGTATTTAGTACGGTCATACTGAGATGAAACCTGTATTTAGTAGGGTCACTCTGAGATGAAACCTGTATTTAGTAGGGTCACACTGAGATGAAACCTGTATTTAGTAGGGTCGTACTGATATGAAACCTGTATTTAGTAGGGTCATACTGAGATGAAACCTGTATTTAGTAGGGTCATACTGAGATGAAACCTGTATTTAGTAGGGTCATACTGAGATGAAACCTGTATTTAGTAGGGTCACTCTGAGATGAAACCTGTATTTAGTAGGGTCATACTGAGATGAAACCTGTATTTAGTAGGGTCATACTGAGATGAAACCTGTATTTAGTAGGGTCATACTGAGATGAAACCTGTATTTAGTAGGGTCACTCTGAGATGAAACCTGTATTTAGTAGGGTCATACTGAGATGAAACCTGTATTTAGTAGGGTCATACTGAGATGAAACCTGTATTTAGTAGGGTCATACTGAGATGAAACCTGTATTTAGTAGGGTCGTACTGAGATGAAACCTGTATTTAGTAGGGTCACTCTGAGATGAAACCTGTGTTTAGTAGGGTCGTACTGAGATGAAACCTGTATTTAGTAGGGTCGTACTGAGATGAAACCTGTATTTAGTAGGGTCGTTCTGAGATGAAACCTGTATTTAGTAGGGTCGTACTGAGATGAAACCTGTATTTAGTAGGGTCGTACTGAGATGAACCCTGTATTTAGTAGGGTCACTCTGAGATGAAACCTGTATTTAGTAGGGTCGTACTGAGATGAAACCTGTATTTAGTAGGGTCATACTGAGATGAAACCTGTATTTAGTAGGGTCATACTGAGATGAAACCTGTATTTAGTAGGGTCGTACTGAGATGAAACCTGTATTTAGTAGGGTCACTCTGAGATGAAACCTGTATTTAGTAGGGTCATACTGAGATGAAACCTGTATTTAGTAGGGTCATACTGAGATGAAACCTGTATTTAGTAGGGTCGTACTGAGATGAAACCTGTATTTAGTAGGGTCATACTGAGATGAAACCTGTATTTAGTAGGGTCATACTGAGATGAAACCTGTATTTAGTAGGGTCGTACTGAGATGAAACCTGTATTTAGTAGGGTCACTCTGAGATGAAACCTGTATTTAGTAGGGTCATACTGAGATGAAACCTGTATTTAGTAGGGTCATACTGAGATGAAACCTGTATTTAGTAGGGTCGTACTGAGATGAAACCTGTATTTAGTAGGGTCATACTGAGATGAAACCTGTATTTAGTAGGGTCGTACTGAGATGAAACCTGTATTTAGTAGGGTCACTCTGAGATGAAACCTGTATTTAGTAGGGTCATACTGAGATGAAACCTGTATTTAGTAGGGTCATACTGAGATGAAACCTGTATTTAGTAGGGTCGTACTGAGATGAAACCTGTATTTAGTAGGGTCATACTGAGATGAAACCTGTATTTAGTAGGGTCGTACTGAGATGAAACCTGTATTTAGTAGGGTCACTCTGAGATGAAACCTGTATTTAGTAGGGTCGTACTGAGATGAAACCTGTATTTAGTAGGGTCATACTGAGATGAAACCTGTATTTAGTAGGGTCATACTGAGATGAAACCTGTATTTAGTAGGGTCGTACTGAGATGAAACCTGTATTTAGTAGGGTCATACTGAGATGAAACCTGTATTTAGTAGGGTCATACTGAGATGAAACCTGTATTTAGTAGGGTCGTACTGAGATGAAACCTGTATTTAGTAGGGTCATACTGAGATGAAACCTGTATTTAGTAGGGTCATACTGAGATGAAACCTGTATTTAGTAGGGTCACTCTGAGATGAAACCTGTATTTAGTAGGGTCATACTGAGATGAAACCTGTATTTAGTAGGGTCACTCTGAGATGAAACCTGTATTTAGTAGGGTCACACTGAGATGAAACCTGTATTTAGTAGGGTCGTACTGATATGAAACCTGTATTTAGTAGGGTCATACTGAGATGAAACCTGTATTTAGTAGGGTCATACTGAGATGAAACCTGTATTTAGTAGGGTCATACTGAGATGAAACCTGTATTTAGTAGGGTCACTCTGAGATGAAACCTGTATTTAGTAGGGTCATACTGAGATGAAACCTGTATTTAGTAGGGTCATACTGAGATGAAACCTGTATTTAGTAGGGTCATACTGAGATGAAACCTGTATTTAGTAGGGTCACTCTGAGATGAAACCTGTATTTAGTAGGGTCACTCTGAGATGAAACCTGTGTTTAGTAGGGTCGTACTGAGATGAAACCTGTATTTAGTAGGGTCGTACTGAGATGAAACCTGTATTTAGTAGGGTCGTTCTGAGATGAAACCTGTATTTAGTAGGGTCATACTGAGATGAATCCTGTATTTAGTAGGGTCGTACTGAGATGAAACCTGTATTTAGTAGGGTCACTCTGAGATGAAACCTGTATTTAGTAGGGTCGTACTGAGATGAAACCTGTATTTAGTAGGGTCATACTGAGATGAAACCTGTATTTAGTAGGGTCATACTGAGATGAAACCTGTATTTAGTAGGGTCGTACTGAGATGAAACCTGTATTTAGTAGGGTCACTCTGAGATGAAACCTGTATTTAGTAGGGTCATACTGAGATGAAACCTGTATTTAGTAGGGTCATACTGAGATGAAACCTGTATTTAGTAGGGTCGTACTGAGATGAAACCTGTATTTAGTAGGGTCATACTGAGATGAAACCTGTATTTAGTAGGGTCATACTGAGATGAAACCTGTATTTAGTAGGGTCGTACTGAGATGAAACCTGTATTTAGTAGGGTCACTCTGAGATGAAACCTGTATTTAGTAGGGTCATACTGAGATGAAACCTGTATTTAGTAGGGTCATACTGAGATGAAACCTGTATTTAGTAGGGTCGTACTGAGATGAAACCTGTATTTAGTAGGGTCATACTGAGATGAAACCTGTATTTAGTAGGGTCGTACTGAGATGAAACCTGTATTTAGTAGGGTCACTCTGAGATGAAACCTGTATTTAGTAGGGTCATACTGAGATGAAACCTGTATTTAGTAGGGTCATACTGAGATGAAACCTGTATTTAGTAGGGTCGTACTGAGATGAAACCTGTATTTAGTAGGGTCATACTGAGATGAAACCTGTATTTAGTAGGGTCGTACTGAGATGAAACCTGTATTTAGTAGGGTCACTCTGAGATGAAACCTGTATTTAGTAGGGTCGTACTGAGATGAAACCTGTATTTAGTAGGGTCATACTGAGATGAAACCTGTATTTAGTAGGGTCATACTGAGATGAAACCTGTATTTAGTAGGGTCGTACTGAGATGAAACCTGTATTTAGTAGGGTCATACTGAGATGAAACCTGTATTTAGTAGGGTCATACTGAGATGAAACCTGTATTTAGTAGGGTCGTACTGAGATGAAACCTGTATTTAGTAGGGTCATACTGAGATGAAACCTGTATTTAGTAGGGTCATACTGAGATGAAACCTGTATTTAGTAGGGTCACTCTGAGATGAAACCTGTGTTTAGTAGGGTCGTACTGAGATGAAACCTGTATTTAGTAGGGTCGTACTGAGATGAAACCTGTATTTAGTAGGGTCGTTCTGAGATGAAACCTGTATTTAGTAGGGTCGTACTGAGATGAAACCTGTATTTAGTAGGGTCGTACTGAGATGAACCCTGTATTTAGTAGGGTCACTCTGAGATGAAACCTGTATTTAGTAGGGTCGTACTGAGATGAAACCTGTATTTAGTAGGGTCATACTGAGATGAAACCTGTATTTAGTAGGGTCATACTGAGATGAAACCTGTATTTAGTAGGGTCGTACTGAGATGAAACCTGTATTTAGTAGGGTCACTCTGAGATGAAACCTGTATTTAGTAGGGTCATACTGAGATGAAACCTGTATTTAGTAGGGTCATACTGAGATGAAACCTGTATTTAGTAGGGTCGTACTGAGATGAAACCTGTATTTAGTAGGGTCATACTGAGATGAAACCTGTATTTAGTAGGGTCATACTGAGATGAAACCTGTATTTAGTAGGGTCGTACTGAGATGAAACCTGTATTTAGTAGGGTCACTCTGAGATGAAACCTGTATTTAGTAGGGTCATACTGAGATGAAACCTGTATTTAGTAGGGTCATACTGAGATGAAACCTGTATTTAGTAGGGTCGTACTGAGATGAAACCTGTATTTAGTAGGGTCATACTGAGATGAAACCTGTATTTAGTAGGGTCGTACTGAGATGAAACCTGTATTTAGTAGGGTCACTCTGAGATGAAACCTGTATTTAGTAGGGTCATACTGAGATGAAACCTGTATTTAGTAGGGTCATACTGAGATGAAACCTGTATTTAGTAGGGTCGTACTGAGATGAAACCTGTATTTAGTAGGGTCATACTGAGATGAAACCTGTATTTAGTAGGGTCGTACTGAGATGAAACCTGTATTTAGTAGGGTCACTCTGAGATGAAACCTGTATTTAGTAGGGTCGTACTGAGATGAAACCTGTATTTAGTAGGGTCATACTGAGATGAAACCTGTATTTAGTAGGGTCATACTGAGATGAAACCTGTATTTAGTAGGGTCGTACTGAGATGAAACCTGTATTTAGTAGGGTCATACTGAGATGAAACCTGTATTTAGTAGGGTCATACTGAGATGAAACCTGTATTTAGTAGGGTCGTACTGAGATGAAACCTGTATTTAGTAGGGTCATACTGAGATGAAACCTGTATTTAGTAGGGTCATACTGAGATGAAACCTGTATTTAGTAGGGTCACTCTGAGATGAAACCTGTATTTAGTAGGGTCATACTGAGATGAAACCTGTATTTAGTAGGGTCACTCTGAGATGAAACCTGTATTTAGTAGGGTCACACTGAGATGAAACCTGTATTTAGTAGGGTCGTACTGATATGAAACCTGTATTTAGTAGGGTCATACTGAGATGAAACCTGTATTTAGTAGGGTCATACTGAGATGAAACCTGTATTTAGTAGGGTCATACTGAGATGAAACCTGTATTTAGTAGGGTCACTCTGAGATGAAACCTGTATTTAGTAGGGTCATACTGAGATGAAACCTGTATTTAGTAGGGTCATACTGAGATGAAACCTGTATTTAGTAGGGTCATACTGAGATGAAACCTGTATTTAGTAGGGTCACTCTGAGATGAAACCTGTATTTAGTAGGGTCACTCTGAGATGAAACCTGTGTTTAGTAGGGTCGTACTGAGATGAAACCTGTATTTAGTAGGGTCGTACTGAGATGAAACCTGTATTTAGTAGGGTCGTTCTGAGATGAAACCTGTATTTAGTAGGGTCATACTGAGATGAATCCTGTATTTAGTAGGGTCGTACTGAGATGAAACCTGTATTTAGTAGGGTCACTCTGAGATGAAACCTGTATTTAGTAGGGTCGTACTGAGATGAAACCTGTATTTAGTAGGGTCATACTGAGATGAAACCTGTATTTAGTAGGGTCATACTGAGATGAAACCTGTATTTAGTAGGGTCGTACTGAGATGAAACCTGTATTTAGTAGGGTCACTCTGAGATGAAACCTGTATTTAGTAGGGTCATACTGAGATGAAACCTGTATTTAGTAGGGTCATACTGAGATGAAACCTGTATTTAGTAGGGTCGTACTGAGATGAAACCTGTATTTAGTAGGGTCATACTGAGATGAAACCTGTATTTAGTAGGGTCATACTGAGATGAAACCTGTATTTAGTAGGGTCGTACTGAGATGAAACCTGTATTTAGTAGGGTCATACTGAGATGAAACCTGTATTTAGTACGGTCATACTGAGATGAAACCTGTATTTAGTAGGGTCATACTGAGATGAAACCTGTATTTAGTAGGGTCGTACTGAGATGAAACCTGTATTTAGTAGGGTCGTACTGAGATGAAACCTGTATTTAGTAGGGTCGTACTGAGATGAAACCTGTATTTAGTAGGGTCACTCTGAGATGAAACCTGTATTTAGTAGGGTCACACTGAGATGAAACCTGTATTTAGTAGGGTCGTACTGATATGAAACCTGTATTTAGTAGGGTCATACTGAGATGAAACCTGTATTTAGTAGGGTCATACTGAGATGAAACCTGTATTTAGTAGGGTCATACTGAGATGAAACCTGTATTTAGTAGGGTCACTCTGAGATGAAACCTGTATTTAGTAGGGTCATACTGAGATGAAACCTGTATTTAGTAGGGTCATACTGAGATGAAACCTGTATTTAGTAGGGTCATACTGAGATGAAACCTGTATTTAGTAGGGTCACTCTGAGATGAAACCTGTATTTAGTAGGGTCACTCTGAGAGGAAACCTGTGTTTAGTAGGGTCGTACTGAGATGAAACCTGTATTTAGTAGGGTCATACTGAGATGAAACCTGTATTTAGTAGGGTCATACTGAGATGAAACCTGTATTTAGTAGGGTCACTCTGAGATGAAACCTGTATTTAGTAGGGTCATACTGAGATGAAACCTGTATTTAGTAGGGTCATACTGAGATGAAACCTGTATTTAGTAGGGTCATACTGAGATGAAACCTGTATTTAGTAGGGTCATACTGAGATGAAACCTGTATTTAGTAGGGTCATACTGAGATGAAACCTGTATTTAGTAGGGTCATACTGAGATGAAACCTGTATTTAGTAGGGTCATACTGAGATGAAACCTGTATTTAGTAGGGTCATACTGAGATGAAACCTGTATTTAGTAGGGTCATACTGAGATGAAACCTGTATTTAGTAGGGTCATACTGAGATGAAACCTGTATTTAGTAGGGTCATACTGAGATGAAACCTGTATTTAGTAGGGTCACTCTGAGATGAAACCTGTGTTTAGTAGGGTCATACTGAGATGAAACCTGTATTTAGTAGGGTCACTCTGAGATGAAACCTGTATTTAGTAGGGTCACTCTGAGATGAAACCTGTATTTAGTAGGGTCACTCTGAGATGAAACCTGTATTTAGTAGGGTCATACTGAGATGAAACCTGTATTTAGTAGGGTCATACTGAGATGAAACCTGTATTTAGTAGGGTCATACTGAGATGAAACCTGTATTTAGTAGGGTCATACTGAGATGAAACCTGTATTTAGTAGGGTCACTCTGAGATGAAACCTGTATTTAGTAGGGTCACTCTGAGATGAAACCTGTATTTAGTAGGGTCATACTGAGATGAAACCTGTATTTAGTAGGGTCACTCTGAGATGAAACCTGTATTTAGTAGGGTCACTCTGAGATGAAACCTGTATTTAGTAGGGTCATACTGAGATGAAACCTGTATTTAGTAGGGTCATACTGAGATGAAACCTGTATTTAGTAGGGTCGTACTGAGATGAAACCTGTATTTAGTAGGGTCACTCTGAGATGAAACCTGTATTTAGTAGGGTCACTCTGAGATGAAACCTGTATTTAGTAGGGTCGTACTGAGATGAAACCTGTATTTAGTAGGGTCACTCTGAGATGAAACCTGTATTTAGTAGGGTCATACTGAGATGAAACCTGTATTTAGTAGGGTCATACTGAGATGAAACCTGTATTTAGTAGGGTCATACTGAGATGAAACCTGTATTTAGTAGGGTCATACTGAGATGAAACCTGTATTTAGTAGGGTCACTCTGAGATGAAACCTGTATTTAGTAGGGTCATACTGAGATGAAACCTGTATTTAGTAGGGTCATACTGAGATGAAACCTGTATTTAGTAGGGTCATACTGAGATGAAACCTGTATTTAGTAGGGTCATACTGAGATGAAACCTGTATTTAGTAGGGTCACTCTGAGATGAAACCTGTATTTAGTAGGGTCATACTGAGATGAAACCTGTATTTAGTAGGGTCACTCTGAGATGAAACCTGTATTTAGTAGGGTCATACTGAGATGAAACCTGTATTTAGTAGGGTCGTACTGAGATGAAACCTGTATTTAGTAGGGTCGTACTGAGATGAAACCTGTATTTAGTAGGGTCACTCTGAGATGAAACCTGTATTTAGTAGGGTCGTACTGAGATGAAACCTGTATTTAGTAGGGTCATACTGAGATGAAACCTGTATTTAGTAGGGTCATACTGAGATGAAACCTGTATTTAGTAGGGTCGTACTGAGATGAAACCTGTATTTAGTAGGGTCATACTGAGATGAAACCTGTATTTAGTAGGGTCGTACTGAGATGAAACCTGTATTTAGTAGGGTCACACTGAGATGAAACCTGTATTTAGTAGGGTCATACTGAGATGAAACCTGTATTTAGTAGGGTCGTACTGAGATGAAACCTGTATTTAGTAGGGTCATACTGAGATGAAACCTGTATTTAGTAGGGTCACTCTGAGATGAAACCTGTATTTAGTAGGGTCATACTGAGATGAAACCTGTATTTAGTAGGGTCATACTGAGATGAAACCTGTATTTAGTAGGGTCGTACTGAGATGAAACCTGTATTTAGTAGGGTCACACTGAGATGAAACCTGTATTTAGTAGGGTCACTCTGAGATGAAACCTGTATTTAGTAGGGTCATACTGAGATGAAACCTGTATTTAGTAGGGTCATACTGAGATGAAACCTGTATTTAGTAGGGTCATACTGAGATGAAACCTGTATTTAGTAGGGTCGTACTGAGATGAAACCTGTATTTAGTAGGGTCGTACTGAGATGAAACCTGTATTTAGTAGGGTCATACTGAGATGAAACCTGTATTTAGTAGGGTCATACTGAGATGAAACCTGTATTTAGTAGGGTCATACTGAGATGAAACCTGTATTTAGTAGGGTCATACTGAGATGAAACCTGTATTTAGTAGGGTCATACTGAGATGAAACCTGTATTTAGTAGGGTCATACTGAGATGAAACCTGTATTTAGTAGGGTCACTCTGAGATGAAATCCTGTATTTAGTAGGGTCATACTGAGATGAAACCTGTATTTAGTAGGGTCATACTGAGATGAAACCTGTATTTAGTAGGGTCATACTGAGATGAAACCTGTATTTAGTAGGGTCACTCTGAGATGAAACCTGTATTTAGTAGGGTCATACTGAGATGAAACCTGTATTTAGTAGGGTCGTACTGAGATGAAACCTGTATTTAGTAGGGTCATACTGAGATGAAACCTGTATTTAGTAGGGTCACACTGAGATGAAACCTGTATTTAGTAGGGTCATACTGAGATGAAACCTGTATTTAGTAGGGTCATACTGAGATGAAACCTGTATTTAGTAGGGTCATACTGAGATGAAACCTGTATTTAGTAGGGTCATACTGAGATGAAACCTGTATTTAGTAGGGTCGTACTGAGATGAAACCTGTATTTAGTAGGGTCGTACTGAGATGAAACCTGTATTTAGTAGGGTCACACTGAGATGAAACCTGTATTTAGTAGGGTCATACTGAGATGAAACCTGTATTTAGTAGGGTCACACTGTGATGAAACCTGTATTTAGTAGGGTCATACTGAGATGAAACCTGTATTTAGTAGGGTCACTCTGAGATGAAACCTGTATTTAGTAGGGTCATACTGAGATGAAACCTGTATTTAGTAGGGTCGTACTGAGATGAAACCTGTATTTAGTAGGGTCATACTGAGATGAAACCTGTATTTAGTAGGGTCATACTGAGATGAAACCTGTATTTAGTAGGGTCACACTGAGATGAAACCTGTATTTAGTAGGGTCATACTGAGATGAAACCTGTATTTAGTAGGGTCATACTGAGATGAAACCTGTATTTAGTAGGGTCATACTGAGATGAAACCTGTATTTAGTATGGTCATACTGAGATGAAACCTGTATTTAGTATGGTCATACTGAGATGAAACCTGTATTTAGTATGGTCATACTGAGATGAAACCTGTATTTAGTAGGGTCGTACTGAGATGAAACCTGTATTTAGTAGGGTCATACTGAGATGAAACCTGTATTTAGTAGGGTCATACTGAGATGAAACCTGTGTTTAGTAGGGTCGTACTGAGATGAAACCTGTATTTAGTAGGGTCGTACTGAGATGAAACCTGTATTTAGTAGGGTCGTACTGAGATGAAACCTGTATTTAGTAGGGTCATACTGAGATGAAACCTGTATTTAGTAGGGTCATACTGAGATGAAACCTGTATTTAGTAGGGTCGTACTGAGATGAAACCTGTATTTAGTAGGGTCATACTGAGATGAAACCTGTATTTAGTAGGGTCATACTGAGATGAAACCTGTATTTAGTAGGGTCATACTGAGATGAAACCTGTATTTAGTAGGGTCACTCTGAGATGAAACCTGTATTTAGTAGGGTCATACTGAGATGAAACCTGTATTTAGTAGGGTCGTACTGAGATGAAACCTGTATTTAGTAGGGTCATACTGAGATGAAACCTGTATTTAGTAGGGTCGTACTGAGATGAAACCTGTATTTAGTAGGGTCGTACTGAGATGAAACCTATATTTAGTAGGGTCATACTGAGATGAAACCTGTATTTAGTAGGGTCATACTGAGATGAAACCTGTATTTAGTAGGGTCACTCTGAGATGAAACCTGTATTTAGTAGGGTCGTACTGAGATGAAACCTGTATTTAGTAGGGTCATACTGAGATGAAACCTGTATTTAGTAGGGTCATACTGAGATGAAACCTGTATTTAGTAGGGTCACTCTGAGATGAAACCTGTATTTAGTAGGGTCGTACTGAGATGAAACCTGTATTTAGTAGGGTCGTACTGAGATGAAACCTGTATTTAGTAGGGTCATACTGAGATGAAACCTGTATTTAGTAGGGTCATACTGAGATGAAACCTGTATTTAGTAGGGTCGTACTGAGATGAAACCTGTATTTAGTAGGGTCATACTGAGATGAAACCTGTATTTAGTAGGGTCGTACTGAGATGAAACCTGTATTTAGTAGGGTCGTACTGAGATGAAACCTGTATTTAGTAGGGTCGTACTGAGATGAAACCTGTATTTAGTAGGGTCGTACTGAGATGAAACCTGTATTTAGTAGGGTCGTACTGAGATGAAACCTGTATTTAGTAGGGTCATACTGAGATGAAACCTGTATTTAGTAGGGTCACTCTGAGATGAAACCTGTATTTAGTAGGGTCACTCTGAGATGAAACCTGTATTTAGTAGGGTCATACTGAGATGAAACCTGTATTTAGTAGGGTCATACTGAGATGAAACCTGTGTTTAGTAGGGTCATACTGAGATGAAACCTGTATTTAGTAGGGTCATACTGAGATGAAACCTGTATTTAGTAGGGTCATACTGAGATGAAACCTGTATTTAATAGGGTCATACTGAGATGAAACCTGTATTTAGTAGGGTCATACTGAGATGAAACCTGTATTTAGTAGGGTCATACTGAGATGAAACCTGTATTTAGTAGGGTCGTACTGAGATGAAACCTGTATTTAGTAGGGTCATACTGAGATGAAACCTGTATTTAGTAGGGTCATACTGAGATGAAACCTGTATTTAGTAGGGTCACTCTGAGATGAAACCTGTATTTAGTAGGGTCATACTGAGATGAAACCTGTATTTAGTAGGGTCATACTGAGATGAAACCTGTATTTAGTAGGGTCATACTGAGATTAAACCTGTATTTAGTAGGGTCACACTGAGATGAAACCTGTATTTAGTAGGGTCATACTGAGATGAAACCTGTATTTAGTAGGGTCATACTGAGATGAAACCTGTATTTAGTAGGGTCATACTGAGATGAAACCTGTATTTAGTAGGGTCATACTGAGATGAAACCTGTATTTAGTAGGGTCATACTGAGATGAAACCTGTATTTAGTAGGGTCATACTGAGATGAAACCTGTATTTAGTAGGGTCATACTGAGATGAAACCTGTATTTAGTAGGGTCATACTGAGATGAAACCTGTATTTAGTAGGGTCATACTGAGATGAAACCTGTATTTAGTAGGGTCATACTGAGATGAAACCTGTATTTAGTAGGGTCGTACTGAGATGAAACCTGTATTTAGTAGGGTCATACTGAGATGAAACCTGTATTTAGTAGGGTCATACTGAGATGAAACCTGTATTTAGTAGGGTCATACTGAGATGAAACCTGTATTTAGTAGGGTCATACTGAGATGAAACCTGTATTTAGTAGGGTCATACTGAGATGAAACCTGTATTTAGTAGGGTCATACTGAGATGAAACCTGTATTTAGTAGGGTCACTCTGAGATGAAACCTGTATTTAGTAGGGTCATACTGAGATGAAACCTGTATTTAGTAGGGTCATACTGAGATGAAACCTGTATTTAGTAGGGTCATACTGAGATGAAACCTGTATTTAGTAGGGTCATACTGAGATGAAACCTGTATTTAGTAGGGTCATACTGAGATGAAACCTGTATTTAGTAGGGTCGTACTGAGATGAAACCTGTATTTAGTAGGGTCATACTGAGATGAAACCTGTATTTAGTAGGGTCGTACTGATATGAAACCTGTATTTAGTAGGGTCGTACTGAGATGAAACCTGTATTTAGTAGGGTCATACTGAGATGAAACCTGTATTTAGTAGGGTCATACTGAGATGAAACCTGTATTTAGTAGGGTCATACTGAGATGAAACCTGTATTTAGTAGGGTCGTACTGAGATGAAACCTGTATTTAGTAGGGTCATACTGAGATGAAACCTGTATTTAGTAGGGTCATACTGAGATGAAACCTGTATTTAGTAGGGTCATACTGAGATGAAACCTGTATTTAGTAGGGTCGTACTGAGATGAAACCTGTATTTAGTAGGGTCATACTGAGATGAAACCTGTATTTAGTAGGGTCATACTGAGATGAAACCTGTATTTAGTAGGGTCATACTGAGATGAAACCTGTATTTAGTAGGGTCGTACTGAGATGAAACCTGTATTTAGTAGGGTCATACTGAGATGAAACCTGTATTTAGTAGGGTCATACTGAGATGAAACCTGTATTTAGTAGGGTCATACTGAGATGAAACCTGTATTTAGTAGGGTCATACTGAGATGAAACCTGTATTTAGTAGGGTCACACTGAGATGAAACCTGTATTTAGTAGGGTCATACTGAGATGAAACCTGTATTTAGTAGGGTCGTACTGAGATGAAACCTGTATTTAGTAGGGTCATACTGAGATGAAACCTGTATTTAGTAGGGTCATACTGAGATGAAACCTGTATTTAGTAGGGTCATACTGAGATGAAACCTGTATTTAGTAGGGTCATACTGAGATGAAACCTGTATTTAGTAGGGTCATACTGAGATGAAACCTGTATTTAGTAGGGTCACTCTGAGATGAAACCTGTATTTAGTAGGGTCATACTGAGATGAAACCTGTATTTAGTAGGGTCGTACTGAGATGAAACCTGTATTTAGTAGGGTCATACTGAGATGAAACCTGTATTTAGTAGGGTCATACTGAGATGAAACCTGTATTTAGTAGGGTCATACTGAGATGAAACCTGTATTTAGTAGGGTCATACTGAGATGAAACCTGTATTTAGTAGGGTCATACTGAGATGAAACCTGTATTTAGTAGGGTCATACTGAGATGAAACCTGTATTTAGTAGGGTCATACTGAGATGAAACCTGTATTTAGTCGGGTGATACTCTGAGATTAGGCTTGTGTTTAGTCGGGTGATAGACTGAGATTAAGGGTTGGCAGAACTCAGTACTCTTATTTATATACTGTGTTATATTATCACTGGACCAGGGATCTATCTGTTAGAACCAGGACTGGGCTGGATACTGTGTTATATCCTGATAGACTAGGTGTGTTTACTCAGCGGTGTGTTGGCAGAACTCAGTACTCTTATTTATGTTATATAGTGCTTGTCCAAACTAGTGCACTATGTAGGAAACAGTGTATCATTTGGGATAGACCATAGCTTTGTGTGGTGGTGAGGTAAAACGATCAAACTAACCAACAGCACTGGAGTTTTCACTTTTCACTGTGAAACTCAATTCATAAACGTTAGCTAATTTGCATTATATTATGTGACCTATCAGGAAGACACAAAACGTTCCACTGATCTTTTAAGCCCATTACAGCTCGTTATCAATTCATCTGGAGGGGTGTTTCATTTAACAGGGTGGATAATGTGGCTTATTGGGGGGGGGGTGGGAGTGTCTTATGGGGGGGGTGGGGGGGGGGGGGGGGGGGGGAAAAAGTGTCTTCTGGGGGGGGGGGGGGGGTTGCTTTAAGCATTTGTTCTTCTTTTCTGATGTCCTGCTTTTACCTGAGCTGTGCCTTCGCGTCTTCCAACTCGTTGTCATTGGTCACAGTGTCCCTCGTCTTTAGTAGCCCCCCCCCCCGGGTGAAGCTTCAAAGTGTCTCTTTCATTTTGGTAAGCCATGTATACAATTATGCAAATATTACACGAATAAGATATAGTTGGGTAATTTTATTTTTTAACATCTGTGCTTATCATGGATAAAGTCCTATTATGCTGTGTAGTGGAATCAGACAAACATCGAGCTCTGATGTAACCCACAGAACATCAAGTCATTTACATAACGTTAACACCGTAACTACTGTTTTGGATCATTCCTGCGTCTGTGTTGGGTAGAGGTGAAAGGGAGGGAGTGTAGAGAGAGTGTGTTGGGTAGAGATGAAAGGGAGGGAGTGTAGAGAGAGTGTGTTGGGTAGAGATGAAAGGGAGGGAGTGTAGAGAGAGTGTGTTGGGTAGAGGTGAAGGGAGGGAGTGTAGAGAGAGTGTGTTGGGTAGAGATGAAAGGGAGGGAGTGTAGAGAGAGTGTGTTGGGTAGAGGTGAAGGGAGGGAGTGTAGAGAGAGTGTGTTGGGTAGAGATGAAAGGGAGGGAGTGTAGAGAGAGTGTGTTGGGTAGAGATGAAAGGGAGGGAGTGTAGAGAGAGTGTGTTGGGTAGAGGTGAAGGGAGGGAGTGTAGAGAGAGTGTGTTGGGTAGAGATGAAAGGGAGGGAGTGTAGAGAGAGTGTGTTGGGTAGAGGTGAAGGGAGGGAGTGTAGAGAGAGTGTGTTGGGTAGAGATGAAAGGGAGGGAGTGTAGAGAGAGTGTGTTGGGTAGAGATGAAAGGGAGGGAGTGTAGAGAGAGTGTGTTGGGTAGAGGTGAAGGGAGGGAGTGTAGAGAGAGTGTGTTGGGTAGAGATGAAAGGGAGGGAGTGTAGAGAGAGTGTGTTGGGTAGAGATGAAAGGGAGGGAGTGTAGAGAGAGTGTGTTGGGTAGAGATGAAAGGGAGGGAGTGTAGAAAGAGTGTGTTGGGTAGAGGTGAAGGGAGGGAGTGTAGAGAGAGTGTGTTGGGTAGAGGTGAAAGGGAGGGAGTGTAGAGAGAGTGTGTTGGGTAGAGATGAAAGGGAGGGAGTGTAGAGAGAGTGTGTTGGGTAGAGGTGAAGGGAGGGAGTGTAGAGAGAGTGTGTTGGGTAGAGATGAAAGGGAGGGAGTGTAGAGAGAGTGTGTTGGGTAGAGGTGAAAGGGAGGTAGTGTAGAGAGAGTGTGTTGGGTAGAGGTGAAAGGGAGGTAGTGTAGAGAGAGTGTGTTGGGTAGAGATGAAAGGGAGGGAGTGTAGAGAGAGTGTGTTGGGTAGAGATGAAAGGGAGGGAGTGTAGAGAGAGTGTGTTGGGTAGAGGTGAAGGGAGGGAGTGTAGAGAGAGTGTGTTGGGTAGAGGTGAAGGGAGGGAGTGTAGAGAGAGTGTGTTGGGTAGAGATGAAAGGGAGGGAGTGTAGAGAGAGTGTGTTGGGTAGAGGTGAAGGGAGGGAGTGTAGAGAGAGTGTGTTGGGTAGAGGTGAAAGGGAGGGAGTGTAGAGAGAGTGTGTTGGGTAGAGATGAAAGGGAGGGAGTGTAGAGAGAGTGTGTTGGGTAGAGGTGAAGGGAGGGAGTGTAGAGAGAGTGTGTTGGGTAGAGGTGAAAGGGAGGTAGTGTAGAGAGAGTGTGTTGGGTAGAGGTGAAAGGGAGGTAGTGTAGAGAGAGTGTGTTGGGTAGAGATGAAAGGGAGGGAGTGTAGAGAGAGTGTGTTGGGTAGAGATGAAAGGGAGGGAGTGTAGAGAGAGTGTGTTGGGTAGAGGTGAAGGGAGGGAGTGTAGAGAGAGTGTGTTGGGTAGAGATGAAAGGGAGGGAGTGTAGAGAGAGTGTGTTGGGTAGAGGTGAAGGGAGGGAGTGTAGAGAGAGTGTGTTGGGTAGAGATGAAAGGGAGGGAGTGTAGAGAGAGTGTGTTGGGTAGAGGTGAAGGGAGGGAGTGTAGAGAGAGTGTGTTGGGTAGAGGTGAAAGGGAGGGAGTGTAGAGAGAGTGTGTTGGGTAGAGATGAAAGGGAGGGAGTGTAGAGAGAGTGTGTTGGGTAGAGGTGAAGGGAGGGAGTGTAGAGAGAGTGTGTTGGGTAGAGATGAAAGGGAGGGAGTGTAGAGAGAGTGTGTTGGGTAGAGGTGAAAGGGAGGTAGTGTAGAGAGAGTGTGTTGGGTAGAGGTGAAAGGGAGGTAGTGTAGAGAGAGTGTGTTGGGTAGAGATGAAAGGGAGGGAGTGTAGAGAGAGTGTGTTGGGTAGAGATGAAAGGGAGGGAGTGTAGAGAGAGTGTGTTGGGTAGAGGTGAAGGGAGGGAGTGTAGAGAGAGTGTGTTGGGTAGAGATGAAAGGGAGGGAGTGTAGAGAGAGTGTGTTGGGTAGAGGTGAAGGGAGGGAGTGTAGAGAGAGTGTGTTGGGTAGAGGTGAAGGGAGGGAGTGTAGAGAGAGTGTGTTGGGTAGAGATGAAAGGGAGGGAGTGTAGAGAGAGTGTGTTGGGTAGAGATGAAAGGGAGGGAGTGTAGAGAGAGTGTGTTGGGTAGAGATGAAAGGGAGGGAGTGTAGAGAGAGTGTGTTGGGTAGAGGTGAAGGGAGGGAGTGTAGAGAGAGTGTGTTGGGTAGAGGTGAAAGGGAGGGAGTGTAGAGAGAGTGTGTTGGGTAGAGATGAAAGGGAGGGAGTGTAGAGAGAGTGTGTTGGGTAGAGGTGAAGGGAGGGAGTGTAGAGAGAGTGTGTTGGGTAGAGATGAAAGGGAGGGAGTGTAGAGAGAGTGTGTTGGGTAGAGGTGAAAGGGAGGTAGTGTAGAGAGAGTGTGTTGGGTAGAGGTGAAAGGGAGGTAGTGTAGAGAGAGTGTGTTGGGTAGAGATGAAAGGGAGGGAGTGTAGAGAGAGTGTGTTGGGTAGAGATGAAAGGGAGGGAGTGTAGAGAGAGTGTGTTGGGTAGAGGTGAAGGGAGGGAGTGTAGAGAGAGTGTGTTGGGTAGAGGTGAAGGGAGGGAGTGTAGAGAGAGTGTGTTGGGTAGAGATGAAAGGGAGGGAGTGTAGAGAGAGTGTGTTGGGTAGAGGTGAAGGGAGGGAGTGTAGAGAGAGTGTGTTGGGTAGAGGTGAAAGGGAGGGAGTGTAGAGAGAGTGTGTTGGGTAGAGATGAAAGGGAGGGAGTGTAGAGAGAGTGTGTTGGGTAGAGGTGAAGGGAGGGAGTGTAGAGAGAGTGTGTTGGGTAGAGGTGAAAGGGAGGTAGTGTAGAGAGAGTGTGTTGGGTAGAGGTGAAAGGGAGGTAGTGTAGAGAGAGTGTGTTGGGTAGAGATGAAAGGGAGGGAGTGTAGAGAGAGTGTGTTGGGTAGAGATGAAAGGGAGGGAGTGTAGAGAGAGTGTGTTGGGTAGAGGTGAAGGGAGGGAGTGTAGAGAGAGTGTGTTGGGTAGAGATGAAAGGGAGGGAGTGTAGAGAGAGTGTGTTGGGTAGAGGTGAAGGGAGGGAGTGTAGAGAGAGTGTGTTGGGTAGAGATGAAAGGGAGGGAGTGTAGAGAGAGTGTGTTGGGTAGAGGTGAAGGGAGGGAGTGTAGAGAGAGTGTGTTGGGTAGAGGTGAAAGGGAGGGAGTGTAGAGAGAGTGTGTTGGGTAGAGATGAAAGGGAGGGAGTGTAGAGAGAGTGTGTTGGGTAGAGGTGAAGGGAGGGAGTGTAGAGAGAGTGTGTTGGGTAGAGGTGAAAGGGAGGGAGTGTAGAGAGAGTGTGTTGGGTAGAGGTGAAAGGGAGGTAGTGTAGAGAGAGTGTGTTGGGTAGAGGTGAAAGGGAGGTAGTGTAGAGAGAGTGTGTTGGGTAGAGATGAAAGGGAGGGAGTGTAGAGAGAGTGTGTTGGGTAGAGATGAAAGGGAGGGAGTGTAGAGAGAGTGTGTTGGGTAGAGGTGAAGGGAGGGAGTGTAGAGAGAGTGTGTTGGGTAGAGATGAAAGGGAGGGAGTGTAGAGAGAGTGTGTTGGGTAGAGGTGAAGGGAGGGAGTGTAGAGAGAGTGTGTTGGGTAGAGATGAAAGGGAGGGAGTGTAGAGAGAGTGTGTTGGGTAGAGGTGAAGGGAGGGAGTGTAGAGAGAGTGTGTTGGGTAGAGGTGAAAGGGAGGGAGTGTAGAGAGAGTGTGTTGGGTAGAGATGAAAGGGAGGGAGTGTAGAGAGAGTGTGTTGGGTAGAGGTGAAAGGGAGGTAGTGTAGAGAGAGTGTGTTGGGTAGAGGTGAAAGGGAGGGAGTGTAGAGAGAGTGTGTTGGGTAGAGATGAAAGGGAGGGAGTGTAGAGAGAGTGTGTTGGGTAGAGGTGAAAGGGAGGGAGTGTAGAGAGAGTGTGTTGGGTAGAGGTGAAAGGGAGGGAGTGTAGAGAGAGTGTGTTGGGTAGAGGTGAAAGGGAGGGAGTGTAGAGAGATTGTGTTGGGTAGAGGTGAAGGGAGGGAGTGTAGAGAGAGTGTGTTGGGTAGAGGTGAAAGGGAGGGAGTGTAGAGAGAGTGTGTTGGGTAGAGGTGAAGGGAGGGAGTGTAGAGAGAGTGTGTTGGGTAGAGGTGAAGGGAGGGAGTGTAGAGAGAGTGTGTTGGGTAGAGGTGAAAGGGAGGGAGTGTAGAGAGAGTGTGTTGGGTAGAGATGAAAGGGAGGGAGTGTAGAGAGAGTGTGTTGGGTAGAGGTGAAGGGAGGGAGTGTAGAGAGAGTGTGTTGGGTAGAGGTGAAAGGGAGGGAGTGTAGAGAGAGTGTGTTGGGTAGAGGTGAAGGGAGGGAGTGTAGAGAGAGTGTGTTGGGTAGAGATGAAAGGGAGGGAGTGTAGAGAGAGTGTGTTGGGTAGAGGTGAAGGGAGGGAGTGTAGAGAGAGTGTGTTGGGTAGAGGTGAAAGGGAGGTAGTGTAGAGAGAGTGTGTTGGGTAGAGGTGAAAGGGAGGGAGTGTAGAGAGAGTGTGTTGGGTAGAGATGAAAGGGAGGGAGTGTAGAGAGAGTGTGTTGGGTAGAGGTGAAGGGAGGGAGTGTAGAGAGAGTGTGTTGGGTAGAGGTGAAAGGGAGGGAGCGTAGAGAGAGTGTGTTGGGTAGAGGTGAAGGGAGGGAGCGTAGAGAGAGTGTGTTGGGTAGAGGTGAAAGGGAGGGAGTGTAGAGAGAGTGTGTTGGGTAGAGGTGAAAGGGAGGGAGTGTAGAGAGAGTGTGTTGGGTAGAGGTGTAAGGGAGGGAGTGTTGAGAGAGTGTGTTGGGTAGAGGTGAAGGGAGGGAGTGTAGAGAGAGTGTGTTGGGTAGAGGTGAAAGGGAGGGAGTGTAGAGTGTTTATAGGGCTGGAACAAAGCAGAGGGTGAGTAGTCAAACAATAGTATGCAAGTATAAACACCATGGGACCATGCAGCCATCATACCGCTCAGGAAGGAGACCCGATCTGTCTCCTAGAGATGAATGTACTTTGGGGCGAAAAGTGTAAATTAATCCCAGAACAACAGCAAAGGACCTTGTGAAGATGCTGGAGGAAATAGATACAAAATTATCTATATTCACAGTAAAACGAGTCCTATATCGACATAACCTGAAAGGCCGCTCAGCAAGGAAGGAGCCACTTCTCCAAAACCGCCATACAAAAAGCCAGACTACGGTTTGCAACTGCACATGGGGACAAAGATCGTACTTTTTGGAGAAATATCCTCTGGTCTGATGAAACAAAAATAGAACTGTTTGGCCATAATGACCATCGGCTTACAAGCCGAAGAACACCATCTCAGCCGTGAAGCACGGGGGTGGCAGCATCATGTTGTGGGGGTGCTTTGCTGCAGGAGGGACTGGTGCACTTCACAAAATAGATGGCTTCATGAGGAGGGAAAATGATGTGGATATTGTGGCAAAGAAGGGGGTCGAGTGATAAACGGCAGATATGTGAGAGCAGAACTAATAAACGGGCTCTGCCCGATCATTAAAATGGCCACCCAGATCAGAACTACAGATCACAACATGGCCGACTGCCAAAACTACAATTCCCAGAAGCAAGGGGAACCCTCAGAAGGTGGGGCCGACCCACAGATAAAGGGTCAAGACAAACCAGGAAGAGAGATAGAGAGGACTGGAACGATCTGTGAACCGTAGAGAAAGAGACGATATATATTGACTGAATTTACCGTGTATGAGCTGGACTGTTTTGGACTGTTGGCGTATGGACCGGGACCTACTGAGAACCCAATTCGTGTACCGAACCCTGCTATCCTTGACCTTGTCTGCAGCCTGGGTGGACCAGGACGGAGAAACAAACACAGGTACTGTCCTGTTCAAAATAACTCTAATTCTGGGGTGATTTTGGTGACGGCTTCCCACTTAATTTGTGACGAACGCTCCTAACCTTGAAGAGGTTTGCCACAATATATTGAAGCAACATCTCAAGACATCAGTCAGGAAGTTAAAGCTTGGTTGCAAATGGGTCTTCCAAATGGACAATGACCCCAAGCATACTTCCAAAGTTGTGGCAAATTCCCTAAGGACAACAAAGTCAAGGTATTGGAGTGGCCACCACAAAGCCCTGACCTCAACCCTGTAGAAAATTTGTGGGCAGAACTGAAAAAGCGTCTGCGAGCAAGGAGGCCTACAAAACTGACTCAGTTACACCAGCTCTGTCAGTAGGAATGGGCCAAAATTCACACAACTTATTGTGGGAAGCTTGTGGAAGGCTACCCGAAACGTTTGACCCGAAGTTAAACAATTTAAAGGCAATGCTACCAAATACCTCTCCTCTCTTCCTCTCCTCCTTCTCCTCCTCCTATCCTCCTTCACTACTCTTCCTTTCCTCCTCTTCATCTTCTCTCCTTGTCATCTCTTCCTTTCCTCCTTCTCTCCTCCTTCTATACTCTCCTCCTCTCCTCCTTTCCTCCTTCTGTCCTCTTTCTCTCCTCTTCCTGTTCTCCTCCTCCTCTGCTCTTTCACTCCTCCTTCTCTCTTCCTTATCCACTCATCTCCCCCTCCTCTCCTCCTTCTCCCCCATCTCTTCTCTTCCCTTCCTCTTGTTCTCCTTCTCTCCTTCTCTCCTCCTTTCCTCATCCTTCTCTGCTCCTTCTCTCCACCTTCTCATATCATCCTCTTCTTTCTCCTCCTCTCATCCTTCTCACCCTCTCTTTCTCTCATCCTCTCCTCATCCTTTCCTCCTCATTTTCTACTCTCCTCCTCTCCTCTTCCTGTCCTCCTCCTTTCCTCCTTCTCTACTCTCCTTCTCTCCTCATCCTCTCCTCATCTCTCCTCCTCTCCCATCTCTCCTCCTTCTCTCCTCTTCCTCTCTACTCTTCCTGTCCTCCTTTCCTCATCTTTCTCTGCTCTCTCCTACTCTCCACCTACTCTTCTCCTTCTCATCTCCTCTTCTCGTCCTCTCCTTCTCCTCCTTCTCCCTGTCCTCCTTCTCTCCTCCTTCCCTCCTTCTCTACTCTCCTCTCTCCTCTCTTTCTCTCGTCCTCCTCTCCTCATCCTCTCCTCCTCCTTCTATACTCTCCTCCTTCTCTCCTCATCCTCATCTTTCCTCCTCTCCTCCTTCTCTCCTCTTCCTCTCTCCTCCGCTCCCATCTCTCCTCTTCCTCTACTCTTCCTGTCCTCCTCCTTTCCTCATCATTCTCTGCTCTCTCCTACTCCTTCTCATCTCCTCTTCTCCTTCTCCCTGTCCTCCTTCTCTCCCCATCTCTCCTCCCTTTCTCCTTACTCTTCTTCTCCCCTCTCCACCCCTCCTTCTTTTCTCCTCCTCTCCTTCATCTTCTCCTGCTCCTTCACTCCTCCTTCTCCCCTCTCATCTCCTTCTCTCCTCCTTATCCACTCTCATCTCCTTCTCTCCTCCTTATCCACTCATCTCCTCCTCCTCTCCTCCTTCTCCCCCATCTCTTCTCTTCCCTTCTTCTTGTCCTCCTTCTCTCCTCCTCTCCTCCTTTCCTCATCCTTCTCTGCTCCTTCTCTCCACCTTCTCATCTCCTCCTCTTATTTCTCCTCCTCTCATCTTTCTCTCACCCTCCTCTCTTTCTTTCATCCTCCTCTCCTCATCCTCTTCTCCTAATTTTCTACTCTCCTCCTCTCCTCTTCCTGTCCCCCTTTCCTCCTTCTCTCCTGTCCTCCTCCTCTCCTCCTCTCCTCCTTCTCTACTCTCCCCCTCTCCTCCTTCTCTCCTCATCCTCATCTCTCCTCCTCCTCTCTTCCTCTCTCCTCCTCTCCCATCTCTCCTCTTCCTCTAATCTTCCTGTCCTCCTCCTTTCCTCTTCCTGTCCTCCTCCTTTCCTCATCCTTCCTGCTCTCTCTCCTACTCTTCTCCTCCCTTTCTCCTTACGCTCCTTCCTCTCCTCCTCTCCTCCTCTCCTCCTCTCCTTCTTCTCTACTCTCCTCCTCTCCTCTCCTTCTCCCCTCCTTCTCTGCTCCAACTCTCCTCCTCTCCGTGTCTCTCCTGTTCCCGTCCTCCTTCTCTCATTCCTCCTCCTCTCCTCCTGTCTCTCCTCCTCTCCCTCCTTCTCTCCCATCTCTCCTCTTCCCCTCCTCCTCCTCCCCTTCTCTCCTTCTCCTCTCCACTTTTTCTCCTATCCTCCTCATTTTCTCTTCCTCCATTCCTCCTCTCCTCTTTCTCTCATCCTTCTCTCCTCTTTCTCTTCTCTCTTCCTCTCCTCTCCCCCTCTCATCCTTTCCTCCGTCTCTCCTCTCCTCCTCCACTCCTCCGTCTCTCCTTCTGTCCTCCTCCTCTCCTCTTTCTCTCCTCCTCTCTTCCTTCTCTCTCTCTCCATCTAACTCCACATGTAGATAGTTAATTTATTCTCGGTCACATCGCTCTCTGTTTCTGGTACAAGAAACCCTTAAGGCTAAGAGTTCTCACAGAGACATATTTGAAACAGCTTTATAAAATAGTACACACGTCTTCAATTCATTAAAGGTGCACTATGCAGAAATCGCTCTGCCATTTCCTGGTTGCTAAAATTCTAATAGTTCTCATAATTTCAGTTTGTGTCAAAACAAGCGAATATAGTTTTTAGAGAATCATTGTACCATCTAAACCACTGTGAAATATATTTTCCATAACCAAAAATATAGTATTTTCATCTGTTTGAAGCTGGTGTACAAAACCTAAACTAAAAGATACAAAAACTAGAGTACACAGAACAGATCGTGCACTTCTTAGATTTGCTTTCAATGAGAATGACAGATCTATAACTCGCATTTCTATGTGAATTTGTTCAGGTCGCCCAAAAAGTTACATAGCTTTAAATACTATTTCTCAACATGGTTAATCCTAGGAAATTGCTACTGTAAATATTGCTACTTTTTGGCTGTCAGGCATGGTTACCGCCTGCCGTTCCAAAGCTAATGTGATCCATTCACTGCAGCAGCTCCCTAAGAATCATTAGAAATTCAAATTAGGCTACGGTAACTAAATCTCTAGCTATCAGCATATAGAAGGTAGTTATATCTCCAGGACTCTATCTATCCCCACCACCCAGAAAGAAAACACTTTATTCATGCTACAAATGGAGTCTGAGACTACCAATAGCATCCCAGCCTGAGAAGTAAGTACCTTTTCAATCCTATGGCACGGTAACATTTCCTGGTTCCAGACCCTTGGTCTCTTCTGTGATGCAGAGCATGCTTCCCCTATTTGACCCTGGCCCATAGAGACTATATAGGGAATAGGGGGCTATTTGACCCTGGCCCGTAGAGACTATATAGGGAATAGGGGACTATTTGACCCTGGCCCGTAGAGACTATATAGGGAATAGGAGGCTATTTGACCCTGGCCCATAGAGACTATATAGGGAATAGGAGGCTATTTGACCCTGGCCCATAGAGACTATATAGGGAATAGGAGGCTATTTGACCCTGGCCCGTAGAGACTATATAGGGAATAGGAGGCTATTTGACCCTGGCCCGTAGAGACTATATAGGGAATAGGGGGCTATTTGACCCTGGCCCGTAGAGACTATATAGGGAATAGGGGACTATTCGACCCTGGCCCATAGAGACTATATAGGGAATAGGGGGCTATTTGTAGCACACAATAGACTGCATTGCACTCTTTTAATCAGTCAGGAGCCCCGACATCTTCTCATTACCAATACCCATGAATTATATCTTCAGTATTTCCCCCTAATTATAGCCAAACTGAATATCTGCATCGCAGCAGGAGTCAGGAGTTGTCCTGGTCAGACCTGGTGGAGTCGGGAGTTATCCTGGTCAGACCTGGTGGAGTCGGGAGTTATCCTGGTCGGACCTGGTGGAGTCGGGAGTTATCCTGGTCAGACCTGGTGGAGTCGGGAGTTATCCTGGTCAGACCTGGTGGAGTCGGGAGTTATCCTGGTCGGACCTGATGGAGTCGGGAGTGATCCTGGTCGGACCTGGTGGAGTCGGGAGTGATCCTGGTTGGACCTGGTGGAGTCGGGAGTGATCCTGGTCGGACCTGGTGGAGTCGGGAGTTGTCCTGGTCGGACCTGGTGGAGTCGGGAGTGATCCTGGTCGGACTTGGTGGAGTCGGGAGTGATCCTGGTCGGACCTGGTGGAGTCGGGAGTTATCCTGGTCAGACCTGGTGGAGTCGGGAGTTATCCTGGTCGGACCTGGTGGAGTCGGGAGTGATCCTGGTGGAGTCGGGAGTGATCCTGGTCGGACCTGGTGGAGTCGGGAAAGAGAAGAGATGGAGAAAAAGCAGGCTTGGGCAGGTCGAACCCAGAGTAGTGATGGACTCAGCTGAATTTGGACTTTTATGTGTCAACATTTGGAGTCATTGGTGCTGCTTGCACATGGTGAAGACTATAAAAAGGTTCCATTCAGGGGTGAAAGCTGAGAGACGTCACTCTGAAACTCAACTATGGAAAATACATTAAAAATCTAATTTTCACATGACAAAATGATTTCACTCCCGGCACCCAGTTCCCCGGGTTCCCCCCTGATTCCATCCTGTAATAATGCCTAGTTGCAGTTCCAGTCCTGTAATAATGCCTAGTTGCAGTTCCAGTCCTGTAATAATGCCTAGTTGCAGTTCTAGTCCTGTAATAATGCCTAGTTGCAGTTCTAGTCCTGTAATAATGCCTAGTTGCAGTTCTAGTCCTGTAATAATGCCTAGTTGCAGTTCTAGTCCTGTAATAATGCCTAGTTGCAGTTCTAGTCCTGTAATAATGCCTAGTTGCAGTTCTAGTCCTGTAATAATGCCTAGTTGCAGTTCTAGTCCTGTAATAATGCCTAGTTGCAGTTCTAGTCCTGTAATAATGCCTAGTTGCAGTTCTAGTCCTGTAATAATGCCTAGTTGCAGTTCCAGTCCTGTAATAATGCCTAGTTGCAGTTCCAGTCCTGTAATAATGCCTAGTTGCAGTTCTAGTCCTGTAATAATGCCTAGTTGCAGTTCTAGTCCTGTAATAATGCCTAGTTGCAGTTCTAGTCCTGTAATAATGCCTAGTTGCAGTTCTAGTCCTGTAATAATGCCTAGTTGCAGTTCTAGTCCTGTAATAATGCCTAGTTGCAGTTCTAGTCCTGTAATAATGCCTAGTTGCAGTTCTAGTCCTGTAATAATGCCTAGTTGCAGTTCTAGTCCTGTAATAATGCCTAGTTGCAGTTCTAGTCCTGTAATAATGCCTAGTTGCAGTTCTAGTCCTGTAATAATGCCTAGTTGCAGTTCTAGTCCTGTAATAATGCCTAGTTGCAGTTCTAGTCCTGTAATAATGCCTAGTTGCAGTTCTAGTCCTGTAATAATGCCTAGTTGCAGTTCCAGTCCTGTAATAATGCCTAGTTGCAGTTCCAGTCCTGTAATAATGCCTAGTTGCAGTTCCAGTCCTGTAATAATGCCTAGTTGCAGTTCCAGTCCTGTAATAATGCCTAGTTGCAGTTCCAGTCCTGTAATAATGCCTAGTTGCAGTTCTAGTCCTGTAATAATGCCTAGTTGCAGTTCTAGTCCTGTAATAATGCCTAGTTGCAGTTCTAGTCCTGTAATAATGCCTAGAGACAGTTCCAGTCCTGTAATAATGCCTAGAGACAGTTCCAGTCCTGTAATAATGCCTAGTTGCAGTTCTAGTCCTGTAATAATGCCTAGTTGCAGTTCTAGTCCTGTAATAATGCCTAGAGACAGTTCTAGTCCTGTAATAATGCCTAGTTGCAGTTCTAGTCCACACTGGGATACAATAGCAACATGTAACAATGCTATGATCCTTTAATTACACTGATTACTAATATACAAGAGTTTCTGTGTGTGTGTGTGTGTGTGTGTGTGTGTGTGTGTGTGTGTGTGTGTGTGTGTGTGTGTGTGTGTGTGTGCACACGCACGCCAAGTCCCTGATCGATGCTTCTGTCTGGTCAAGAGGTAGGGAACAAAACACAGTCTCTCTCGCCCTCCAAGGGGCTTGATTGGCATGGGAAACATATGTTAACATTGCCAAAGCAAGTGAAGTAGATAATATACAAAAGTGAAAGGAACAGTAAACATTAAACTCCCAGAAGTTCCAAAAGAATAAAGACATTTCAAATGTCATATTATGTATATAAAGTTGAAGTCGAAAGTTTACATACAGCTTAGCCAAATTCCCCGTCTTAGGTCAGTTATGATCACCACTTTATTTTAATCTTGTCACTACAGGGGGTGCTGTTTCAACTTCGACATTTAGCGTTCCCAAATTAAACTGCCTCGTACTCAATTCTTGCTCGTACAATATTCATATTATTATTACTATTGGATAGAAAACAATCTCTAGTTTCTAAAACCGTTTGAATTATGTCTGTGGGTGAACCAGAACTCTTTCTGCAGCGAAATTCATGACAGGAACTGCGAAGGTCTGAACTAGGCTCTGTTCTCAGATCAGTTTAAAGCTCTGTATGTATCCTATGGGTCGACATGAACTGCACCCGCCTTCCCCTGGATGTCAGTAACCAATGAGAATTGGAATGGAGTTTCTACGTAGCTCTCAGACCTTATAAAAGGCCATGACATGCAGTGTCCGCTCTTTTCGACTTTCGTCAAGACGCAGAGGAGGACATCAGGATGGCATGCTCAAACGCTCTCGTTTTAGGTCTTATATATGTCCATCTGTGATTTAATTCGATATAGGTGTTAGAAACATCATAACGAAGTTATTTTAAACCGAGTTATATCAGTTTATGCAAGTATATTGCTATTTTCGGTATTTCCTTAGTATTGCGCACTGACGATTTGGGCATGTCTGTGCGACATAGCTATTGTTAGCTGCTAATTCCAAAGTTGAAGAGGACGTTTTACAACTGTGCAACGATTCTTTTGGACAAAGGACAACTTGCCCAAGATTCTGATGGAAGCTCGTCCAAAAGTAAGAGCTATTTATGATGTTATTCCGTATTTATGTGGAAAAATGTAAAAGTGTTTGGCCGCTATTATTGCGGCACTGGTCTGGCTGTAACGCACACTGTATGTCTAGTAACGTTAATTTAAAAAATCTAACACAGCGATTGCATTAAGAACTAATTTATCTTTCATTTGCTGTCCAACTTGTATTTTTTAGTCAAGTTTATGAATAGTTTTCGATTAGAATAGGTGCTTCTCCAAGATGGCGCCGGACAGATTGCTCTAAGTTTTGGCCACTATTCTCATTGTATAACCACGATTTGTGCCGCTAAATATGCACATTTTCGAACAAACTCCATATGCATTGTGTAATATGATGTTATAGGACTGTCATCTGAAGAATTCTGAGAAGGTTAGTGAAAAAATTAATATATTTTGGTGGCTTATACTTATCGCTATGTTTTTGCTTGAATCAATGCTGTTGTGATGTTTGCTATTGTGGTAAGCTAATATAACGTTATATTGTGTTTTCGCTGTAAAACACTTAGAAAATCTGAAATATTGTCTGGATTCACAAGATCTGTGTCTTTCAATTGCTGTACGCTGTGTATTTTTAAGAAATGTTTTATGATGAGTAATTAGGTAATACACGTTGCTCTCTGTAGTTATTCTAGTCGCTTCGGTGAGAGTTGTGATGGTGGCTGCAATGGTAAACTATGATTTATACCTGAAATATGCACATTTTTCTAACAAAACATATGCTATACAATAAATATGTTATCAGACTGTCATCTGATGAAGTTTTTTCTTGGTTAGTGGCTATTTATATCTTTATTTGGTCGAATTTGTGATAGCTACCTATGCAGGGAAAAATGGTGGAGAAAAAAAAAGTTGTGTCTTTTGCTATGGTGGTTAGCTAATAGAAATACATATTTTGTCTTCCCTGTAAAACATTTAAAACATCGGAAACGATGGCTGGATTCACAAGATCTGTATCTTTCATTTGGTGTCTTGGACTTGTGATTTCATGAACATTTTATTATATGATATCCCTGTGGCTTTAGGCTAGGCTATGCTTTGTCAGCTTTTTTGATGGGGGGATCCCGGATCCGGGTTTGTGACTCGTTAGAGGTTAAGAATGTGAAATGTCAGAATAATAGTAGAGAGAATTATTTATTTCAGCTTTTATTTCTTTCATCACAATCCCAGTGGGTCAGAAGTTTACATACACTCTATTAGTATTTGGTACCATTGCCTTTAAATTGTTTAACTTAGGTAAAATGTTTCGGGTAGCTTCCCACAATAAGTTGGGTGAATTTTGGCCCATTCCTCCTGACAGAGCTGGTGTAACTGAGTCAGGTTTGTAGGCCTCCTTGCTCGCACACGCTTTTTCAGTTCTGTCCACAAATTTTTCAATAGGATTGAGGTCAGGGCTTTGTGAACTTTGGAAGTATGCTTGGGGTCATTGTCCATTTGGAAGACCCATTTGCGACAAAGCTTTAACTTCCTGACTGATGTCTTGAGATGCTGCTTCAAATCAAATGTTATTGGTCACATGGTTAGCAGATGTTAATGCGAGTGTAACGAAGTAACGAAGCTTCTAGTTACGACCATGCAGTAATATCTAACAATATCTAACAATTTCACAACAACTACCTTATACACACAAGTGTAAAGGAATGAATAAGAATATGTACATATAAATATATGGATGAGCGATGGCCGAATACATCCACATACATTTCCTCCCTCATGATGCCATCTATTTTGTGAAGTGCACTAGTCTCTCCTGCAGCAAAGCACCCCCACAACATGATGCTGCCACCCCCGTGCTTCACGGTTGGGATGTGTTCTTCGGCTTGCAAGCCTCCCCCTTTTTCCTCCAAACATAACAATGGTCATTATGGCCAAACAGTTCTATTTTTTTTTTCATCAGACCAGAAGACATTTCTCCAAAAAGTACAATCTTTGTCCCCATGTGCAGTTGCAAACCGTAGTCTGGCTTTTTTTATGGCGGTTTTGGAGCAGTGGCTTCTTCCATGCTGAGCGGCCTTTCAGGTTATGTCGATATAGGACTTGTTTTACTGTGGGTATAGATAATTTTGTATTTATTTCCTCCAGCATCTTCACAAGGTCCTTTACTGTTGTTCCGTGATTGATTTGCACTTTTTGCACCAAAGTACGTTCATCTCTAGGAGACAGAACGCATCCTCCTTCCTGAGCGGTATGACGGCTGCGTGGTCCCATGGTGTTTATACTTGCGTTCTATTGTTTGTACAGATGAACGTGGTATCTTCAGGCATTTGGAAATTGCTCCCAAGGATGAACCAGACTTGTGGAGGTCCACAATTTTTTTTCTGAGGTCTTGGCTCATTTCTTTTGATTTTCCCATGATGTCAAGCAAAGGCACTAAGTTTGAAGGTAGGCCTTGAAATACATCCACAGGTACACCTCCAATTGACTCCAATTATGTTAATTAGCCTATCAGAAGCTTCTAAAGCCAAGACATAATTTTCTGTAATTTTCCAAGCTGTTTCACCACTTCTGGGAAAATTGGAAAGCTCTAAACAAACAACAAAACAAAGAATTATCTATCCAAAAAGGAGATGTATGGGTAAAGCACTTCTCCAATCTTTTTGGCTCCGTAACAAAGAACATACAGCAAAAACATTTACATGATCAATTACAAATCTCAGAATCAACTATTAAAGACTACCAGAACCCACTGGATTCTACAATTACCTTGAATGAACTACAGGACAAAATGAAAACCATCCAACACAAATTCCAATTGGCTATACTAAAACTCTTTAACTTCATCCTCAACTCTGGCATCTTTCTCAATATTTGGATCCAAGGACTGATCCCCCCAATCCACAAAAGTGGAGACAAATTTGACCCCAGTAACTACCGTGGAATATGCGTCAACAGCAACAAAGGGAAAATACTCTGCATTATCATTAACAGCAGACTCGTACGTTTCCTCAGTGAAAACAATGTACTGAGCAAATGTCAAATTGTCTTTTTACCAAATTATCATACGACAGACCACGTATTCACCCTGCACACCCTAATTTAAAAACAAACAAACCAAAACAAAGGCAAAGTCTTCTCATGCTTTGTTGATTTAAAAAAATCCTTCAACTCAATTTGGCATGAGGGTCTGCTATACAAATTGATGGAAGGTGGTGGTTGGGGGAAAAACATACAACATACAACAAGTGTGCGGTTAAAATAGGCAAATAACACAAATTTCTTCCCACAGGGCCGTGGGGTGAGACAGGGATGCAGCTTAAGCCCCACCCTCTTCAACATATATATCAATGAGGGCAATGGAAAAGTCTGCAGCACCCAGCCTCACCCTACTAGAATCTGAAGTCAAATGTCTACTGTTTGCTGATGATCTGGTGCTTCTGTCCCCAACCAAGGAGGGCCTACAGCAGCACCTAGATCTTCTGCACAGATTCTGCCAGAACTGGGCACTGACAGTAAATCTCAGTAAGACCAAAATAATGGTGTTCCCAAAAAGGTCCAGTCGCCAGGACCACAAATACAAATTCCGTCTAGACACGTTGCACACAAAAAAACTATAAATACCTTGGCCTAAACATCAGCGCCACAGGTAACTTCCACAAAGCTGTGAACGATCTGAGAGACAAGGCAAGAAGGGCATTCTATGCCATCAAAAGGAACATGAAATTTGACATACCAATTAGGATCTGGCTAAAAATATTTGAATCAGTTATAGAACCCATTGTCCTTCATGGTTGCGAGGTCTGGGGTCCGCTCACCAACCAAGAATTCACAAAATGGGACAAACTGTCACACCCTGATCAGTTTCCTCGATTTTGTCTCCACCCCCTACAGGTGTTGCTTGTTTTCCCCAGTGTATATATCCCTGTGTTTCATGTCTCTCTGTGCCAGTGTATATATCCCTGTGTTTCCTGTCTCTCTGAGCCAGTTCGTCTTGTATGTTTCCAAGTCAACCAGCGTTTTTTCCCGTTTTCCTGTATTTGCATTCTCCTTTTTTCTAGTCCTCCCGGTTTTGACCCTTGCCTGTTTCTGGACTTTGTACCCACCTGCCTGACCATTCTGCCTGCCTTGACCACGAGCCTGTCTGCCACTCTGTACCTCCTGGACTCTGTTCTGGATTTGACCTTTTTGCATGTCAACGACCATTTTGTTGCCTACTCCTTTGATTTATTAAACATTGTTAGACTCCAACTATCTGCCTCCTGGGTCTGCAGTTGGGTATCGCCTTGATACAAACACCAAATTGAGACTGCATGCAGAATTCTGCAAAAATATCCTCCGTGTACAACGTAGAACACCAGATAATGCATGCAGAGCAGAATTAGGCTAATACCCGCTAATTAACAAAATCCAGAAAAGAGCCGTTAAATTCTACAACCACCTGAAAGGAAACGATTCACAAACCTTCCATAACAAAGCCATCACCTACAGAGAGATGAACCTGGAGGAGAGTCCCCTAAGCAAGCCATCTATAGCATTTCTTAATATTATTCACTTCCTTTGGCTTTGATGCCTCATGATTGAGTATTACTCTGTTCAAGTAGACTGTGATTTTGCTGTGATCTGATAGGGGTGTCAGTGGACTGACTGTGAACGCTCTGAGAGACTCTGGGTTGAGGTCAGTGATAAAGTAGTCTACAGTGCTACTGCCAAGAGATGAGCTATAGGTGTACCTACCATAGGAGTCCCCTCGAAGCCTACTATTGACTACGTACATACCCAGCGTAAGACAGAGTTGCAGGAGTTGTGACCCGTTTCTGTTGGTTATGTTGTTATAGTTGTGCCTAGGGGGGCATATGGGGGAGGGAATGTTGTCACCTCCAGGTAGGTGTTTGTCCCCCTGTGTGCTGAGGGTGTCAGGTTCTTGTCCAGTTCTGGCATTTAGGTCACCACAGACTAGTACATGTCCCTGGGCCTGGAAATGATTGATTTCCCCCTCCAGGATGGAGAAGCTGTCTTCATTAAAGTATGGGGATTCTAGTGGGAGGATATAGGTAGCACACAGGAGGAAATATTTCTCTGTTGAGATAATATCCTTATTATTTTCTAGCCAAATGTAAAATGTTCCTGTTTTGATTAATTTAATAGAGTGAGTTAGGTCTGCTCTATATTAGCATACCCCCTGAGTCTCTTCCCTGTTTCACACCTGGTAGTTTGGTGGATGGGACTACCAGCTCTCTGTAACCTAGAGGGCAACCAGTGGGTCCGTCTCCTCTATACCACCCACCTGGTAGTGTGGTGGATGGGACTACCAGCTCTCTGTAACCTAGAGGGCAACCAGTGGGTCCGTCTCCTCTATACCATGTTTCTTGTAGGATGACAATGTCTGTATTTATGATTTCTTTAATGAAGTTCAGGTTCCTGCTCTTTAGGCCAAAGGCAGATGACCTCAGGCCTTGGATATTCCAGGATGAGATAGTGAAGGCTTTGTGTTCCATAAATTGTTCAATGTTGTTGGTCGTGTGGTTTCAGGTCTCTCTCTCTATGTCTCTGTGTCTCTCTGTCTGTGTCTCTCTCCCTCCCCTGCCTCTCCCTCCTGTCTCTCCCTCCTCTGTCTCTCCCTCCTTTCTCTCTCCCTCTCCTTTCTCTCGCTCTCTCGCTCCTCTCTGTCTCTCTGTCTAATTTGCTTTGTTGGCATGAGAAAACAATGTAATGATAAAATGAATCAATATTGTCAGCGGGACAACAGTAACAACAATAATCAAATGTCAAAATAACCATACGTTGAACAATAACAATAAGCACAGAGGACAGGTTGGTTGGTCTGTCAGACTCTGTCCTTCATCAATGTAGTGCCAACCCACAGCTCTATACTCTTTCCTGAATTCCTCAGTCCATTAAGACTAATATAACATGTGGTGTGACTTTACAGAGGCTTATCTGGACCTCAGCGCTATGTCCCAAATCAAATTGTATTGTTCACATACACGTGGTTAGCAGATGTTATTGTGAGTGTAGCAAAATTCTTGTGCTTCTAGTTCCGACAGTGCAGTAATATCTAACATTCTAACAACAACTAACTTATACACACACATATAAATAAAGGAATGGGAAAATAATTCAACAAAAAAATTAATATGTACACATAAATATATGGATGAGCAATGACTGAGTGGCATAGGCAAGATGGAACGGTATATAAATATGAGATGAGTAATGTAAGATATGTTAACACTAATAAAGCGACTAGTGATCCATTTATTAAAGTGGCCAATGATTTCAAGTCTGTATTTAGGCAGCAGCCGCTCTGTGTCAGTGACTGCTTGCTGTTTAACAGTCTGATGGCCTTGAGATAGAAGCTGTTTTTCAGTCTCTCGGTCCCAGCTTTGATGCACCTGTACTGACCTCGCCTTCTGGATGATAGCGGGGTGAACAGGCAGTGGCTCGGTGTGTTTGTTGTCCGTGATGATCTTTTTGGCCTTCCTGTGACATCGGGTGGTGTAGGTGTCCTGGAGGGCAGGTAGTTTGCCCCCGGTGATGCGTTGTGCAGACCTCACTACCCTCTGGAGAACCCTGCGGTCGAGGGCGGTGCAGTTGCTGTACCAGGCGGTGATACAGCCCGACAGGATGCTCTCAATTGCGCATCTGTAAAAGTTTGAGGGTTTTAGGTGACAAGCCAAATTTATTCAGCCTCCTGAGGTTGAGAAGGCGTTGTTGCACCTTCTGTTCCACACTGTTTGTGTACACCAAGGAACTTAAAACGTTCCACCTTCTCCACTGCTGACCCTTCGACGTGGATAGGGCGGTGCTCCTTTCGCTGTTTCCTGAAGTCCACGATCATCTCCTTTATTTTGTTGACGTTGAGTGAGAGGTTATTTTCCTGACACAACACTTCGAGTGCCCTCACCTCCTCCCTGTAGGCTGTCTCATCATTGTTGGTAATCAAGCCCACTATTGTTGTCGTCTGCAAACTTGATGATTGAGTTGGTGGCGTGAATGGCCACGCAGTCATGGGTGAACATGGAGTACAGGAGGGGCCCCTGTGTTGAGGATCAGCGGGGTGGAGATGTTGTTTCCTACCTTCACCAACTGGGGGTGGCCCATCAGAAAGTCCAGGACCCAATTGCACAGGGCGGGGTTGAGCTTGAAGGGTACTATGGTGTTGAATGCTGAGCTGTAGTCAATGAACAGCATTCTTACATAGGTATTCCTCTTGTCCAGATGGGCAGTGTGATGGTGATTGCATCATCTATGGACCTTTTGAGGCAGTATGCAAATTGAAGTGGGTCTAGGGTGGCAGGTAAGGTGGCGGTGAAATTATCCTTGACTAGTCTCTCAAAGCACTTCATGATGACAGCTTCGGGCGGGAGTCATTTAGTTCAGTTATCTTTGCCTTCTTGTGTACAGGAACAATAGTGGCCATCTTGATGCATGTGGGGACAGCAGACTGGGATAGGGAGAGATTGAACATGGTCTGCGCATGCTCTGAGGACACGGCTAGGGATGCCGTCTGGGCCGGCAGCCTTGCGAGGGTTAAGACATTTATCGCGTTGGTGGCACTGTGTAATCCTCAAAGCGGGCAAAGAAGGTGTTTAGTTTGTCTGGAAGCAGTGTTCGTGACGTGGCTGGTTTTCTTTATTGCATTTTGGCACCAAGACTGAAATAAAATACAGGAAAGATAGGCATTGAGTTACACCTATTGAGCTGCAATAATCCCGTTGCCAGTTGTGAAGAGAAAGAATCCTGCTTAATGCCACGATTCAGAGAGGGCACAGGGCCAGATAGGATGGGTCTTTTATTAGTGTCTAGCAGAAAGTCAATACGTTCTTTAAAATCCAGTTTCAACTGTTCAGAGCTTCCCTTCACAATGTCATTAAAACCCATATGGACTAAGATAGAATCGATGTGGTGGGAAAAAGTACCCAATTGTCATACTTGAGTTAAAGTAAAGATGAAAATGACACAAGTAAAAGTGAAAGTCACCCACTTAAATCCTACTTGAGTAAAAGTCTAAAAGTATTTGGTTTTAAATATACTTAAGTATCAAAAGTACAAATATAAATCACTTCAAATTCATTGTATAAAGCAAACCAGACGGAATAATTTTAAATGTATTTTTATTTATGGATAGCAAGGGGTTCGCTCCAACACTCAGACATCATTTACAAATTAAAATTGTAGGGACAAGGGATTGTCACACCCTGGCCTTAGTTATCTTTGTTTTCTTTATTATTTTAGTTAGGTCAGGGTGTGACATGGGGGATGTATGTGTTTTGTATTGTCTAGGGTTTTTGTATGTTTATGGGGCAGTGTTCAGTCTAGGTGTATGTATGTCTATGGTTGCCTAGATTGGTTCTCAATTAGAGACAGCTGTCTATCGTTGTCTCTGATTGGGAACCATATTTAGGCAGCCATATTCATTAGGTAGTTCGTGGGTGATTGTCTATGTCTTTACGTTAGTTGCTTGTGTCTGCACTTTCGTTTTATAGCTTCACGGTCATTTGTTGTTTTGTATAGTTTGTCAGTGTCCTTCGTTTTGTTTTCGTCTTCAAATAAAAGAAGATGTATAGTTATCACGCTGCGCCTTGGTCCTCCTCTCTTCCACAATGTTACGACGATCGTGACAGGGATATTTTCTTGATAAGCGAATTAGATCATTTTCCTGTCCTGCTAAGCATTCAAAATGTAATAAGTACTTTTGGGTGTCAGGGAAAATGTACGGAGTAAAAATAATATTATTTTCTTTAGGAACGTAGTGAAGTAAAAGTTGTCAAATATATAAATAGTAAAGAAAAGTACAGATACCCCCAAAAACTACTTAAGTAGCACTTTAATACTTTCAAATATTTTTACTTAAGTATTTTACACCACTGGTCTTAGTACATTCAGGAGCAGCTTAGTAATGTAATTTACTTGCGCTCCGGGATAGAACATTGTTTTTGCACCAGGAATGTGCACATTTCTTACCATGGAGCGTGCCCAAAATCACTACCGACTCCCGCGCTTCACAGGATTCGGAGAAACCTTTACGGACGGTCGAGAGACGGGATAACTTGAGCCTGTAGCTCTTGGCGACTGGTGCCTCCGAAAGATGGACAAGTCCCGCTCGATCCAGAGAACGGAAGGTTGTCGACTTGTAGGAGTAGGCACAGCGGCCGCAGACACCGGTACCCCCGGCGACGAAGGTGCAGGAAGATCAGGCTCCAGACACCGGTACCCCCTGCGACGAAGGTGCAGGAAGATCAGGCTCCAGACACCGGTACCCCCCGCGACGAAGGTGCAGGAAGATCTGGCTCCAGACACCGGTACCCCCGGCGACGAAGGTGCAGGAAGATCAGGCTCCAGGGTGGCGGTTATTTTGGTTGTGTATATCCGTTCCGGAACTTGCATTGGGAGTATAGACTGCAATGCGGGAGGCCGCTGTCTTCAGCTTCCTCGGTTCGTGACATGGGGCCATCGTCCTCTTGCTGTGCTCCTTCAACGCCACTATCAGATGGGGGAGGCAGGAGATGGCTCCCCTGAACTCCAGGCAACACTGGCCAGTCAGAAAACGACAAACGACAAGGCGGAGATGCATCTAACAAGCACGAACGCCGTCCAGCCAAAGGCGTAGAAACAAAGCGTAGTAGATACAAACTCCTACAGTGCTGGAAACGTAGCCTCTGCCACTGGCTCTATTTTTTTACAGTGTTGTCTTGTCTTACCCTGTAACTTAAGGAGTTGCCTCTGCTCTAACAGTATTGTCATGTAAGTAAGCATTTCACGGTAAGGTCTACACTTGTTGTATTCGGCCAGGTGACAAAGTTTGGTTTGATTTGATGTCTTGCACTGTAACTTAAGGAGTAGCCTCTGCTACTGGCTCTATGCTCTAACAGTGCTGTCCTGTCTTACACTGTAACTTAAGCCTCTGCCACTGGCTCTCATCTCAACATGAGCGATGCTTCGGAGCCAGGCTTGGGAGCCAGGCTTGGGAGCCAGGAAAAATATTGTAAAATGCCCATGACTCCCCTGCCTGAGGGCAGACCTAGCCAATGGACAAACCTAGCCAGTGGACCGACCTAGCCAATGGACCAGGGGGGTATAAAGGGATGAGGCTGTAGAAAACATAATCAAGTTTCTCGATTTAAGATTTAAAGACTGATTCCGCAGTAGGGGGAAACACTGGCCACCGTAATTGACTACCTCATGAGGCTGGTTGAGAGAATGTCAAGAGTGTGCCAAGCTGTCATAAAGGCAAAGGGCGGCTATTTGAAGATTCTCAAATATAAGTTACCTTGTAGAGGGTTAGGGTTAAGTTACCTTGTAGAGGGTTTTTTTTATTTTTTTATTTCACCTTTATTTAACCAGGTAGGCTAGTTGAGAACAAGTTCTCATTTACAACTGCGACCTGGCCAAGATAAAGCATAGCAGTGTGAACAGACAACACAGAGTTACACATGGAGTAAACAATAAACAAGTCAATAACATGGTAGAAAAAAAAGAGAATCTACAGTGGGGAGAACAAGTATTTGATACACTGCCGATTTTGCAGATTTTCCTACTTAAAAAGCATGTAGAGGTCTGTAATTTTTATCATAGGTACACTTCAACTGTGAGAGACGGAATCTAAAACAAAAATCCAGAAAATCACATTGTATGATTTTTAAGTAATTAATTAGCATTTTATTGCATGACATAAGTATTTGATACATCAGAAAAGCAGAACTTAATATTTGGTACAGAATCCTTTGTTTGCAATTACAGAGATCATACGTTTCCTGTAGTTCTTGACCAGGTTTGCACACACTGCAGCAGGGATTTTGGCCCACTCCTCCATACAGACCTTCTCCAGATCCTTCAGGTTTCGGGGCTGTCGCTGGGCAATACGGACTTTCAGCTCCCTCCAAAGATTTTCTATTGGGTTTAGGTCTGGAGACTGGCTAGGCCACTCCAGGACCTTGAGATACTTCTTACGGAGCCACTCCTTAGTTGCCCTGGCTGTGTGTTTCGGGTCGTTGTCATGCTGGAAGACCCAGCCACGACCCATCATCAATGCTCTTACTGAGGGAAGGAGGTTGTTGGCTAAGATCTCGCAATACATGGCCCCATCCATCCTCCCCTCAATACGGTGCAGTCGTCCTGTCCCCTTTGCAGAAAAGCATCCCCAAAGAATGATGTTTCCACCTCCATGCTTTACGGTTGGGATGGTGTTCTTGGGGTTGTACTCATCCTTCTTCTTCCTCCAAACACGGCGAGTGGAGTTTAGACCAAAAAGCTCTATTTTTGAATCATCAGACCACATGACCTTCTCCCATTCCTCCTCTGGATCATCCAGATGGTCATTGGCAAACTTCAGATGGGCCTGGACATGCGCCTGCTTGAGCAGGGGGACCTTGTGTGCGCTGCAGGATTTTAATCCATGACGGCGTAGTGTGTTACTAATGGTTTTCTTTGAGACTGTGGTCCCAGCTCTCTTCAGGTCATTGACCAGGTCCTGCCGTGTAGTTCTGGGCTGATCCCTCACCTTCCTCATGATCATTGATGCCCCACGAGGTGAGATCTTGCATGGAGCCCCAGACCGAGGGTGATTGACCATCATCTTGAACTTCTTCTATTTTCTTCTATCTTCTAATAATTGCGCCAACAGTTGTTGCCTTCTCACCAAGCTGCTTGCCTATTGTCCTGTAGCCCATCCCAGCCTTGTGCAGGTCTACAATTTTATCCCTGATGTCCTTACACAGCTCTCTGGTCTTGGCCATTGTGGAGAGGTTGGAGTCTGTTTGATTGAGTGTGTGGACAGGTGTCTTTTATACAGGTAACGAGTTCAAACAGGTGCAGTTAATACAGGTAATGAGTGGAGAACAGGAGGGCTTCTTAAAGAAAAACTAACAGGTCTGTGAGAGCTGGAATTCTTACTGGTTGGTAGGTGATCAAATACTTATGTCATGCAATAAAATGCAAATGAATTACTTAAAAATCATACAATGTGATTTTCTGGATTTTTGTTTTAGATTCCGTCTCTCACAGTTGAAGTGTACCTATGATAAAAATTACAGACCTCTACATGCTTTGTAAGTAGGAAAACCTGCAAAATCGGCAGTGTATCAAATACTTGTTCTCCCCACTGTATATACAATGTGTGCAAAAGGCATGAGGTAGGCAATAAATCGAATAATTACAATTTAGCAGATTAACACTGGAGTGATAATTCATCAGATGATCATGTGCAAGAAGAGATACTGGTGTGCAAAAGAGCAGAAAAGTAAATAAATAAAAGCAGTATGGGGGGTGAGGTAGGTCAATTGGGTGGGTAGTTTACAGATGGACTATGTACAGCTGCAGCGATCGGTTAGCTGCTCGGATAGCAGATTTTTAAAGTTGTTGAGGGAGATAAAAGTCTCCAACTTCAGAGATTTTTGCAATTCGTTCCAGTCGCAGGCAGCAGAGAACTGGAAGGAAAGGCGTCCAAATGAGGTTTTGGCTTTAGGGATGATCAGTGAGATACACCTGCTGGAGCGCGTGCTGCGGGTGGGTGTAGCCATCGTGACCAGTGAACTGAGATAAGGCGGCACTTTACCTAGCATAGCCTTGTAGATGACCTGGAGCCAGTGGGTCTGACGACGAACATGTAGCGAGGGCCAGCCGACTAGGGCATACAGGTCGCAGTGGTGGGTCGTATAAGGTGCTTTAGTAACAAAACGAATGGCACTGTGATAAACTGCATCCAGTTTGCTGAGTAGAGTATTGGAAGCTATTTTGTAGATGACATCGCCGAAGTCGAGGATCGGTAGGATAGTCAGTTTTACTAGGGTAAGTTTGGCGGCGTGAGTGAAGGAGGCTTTGTTGCGGAATAGAAAGCCGATTCTTGATTTGATTTTGGATTGGAGATGTTTGATATGAGTCTGGAAGGAGAGTTTGCAGTCTAGCCAGACACCTAGGTACTTATAGATGTCCACATATTCTAGGTCGGAACCGTCCAGGGTGGTGATGCTAGTCGGGCGTGCGGGTGCAGGCAGCGAACGGTTGAAAAGCATGCATTTGGTTTTACTAGCGTTTAAGAGCAGTTGGAGGCCACGGAAGGAGTGTTGTATGGCATTGAAGCTCGTTTGGAGGTTAGATAGCACAGTGTCCAAGGAAGGGCCGGAAGTATATAGAATGGTGTCGTCTGCGTAGAGGTGGATCAGGGAATCGCCCGCAGCAAGAGCAACATCATTGATGTATACAGAGAAAAGAGTCGGCCCGAGAATTGAACCCTGTGGTACCCCCATAGAGACTGCCAGAGGACCGGACAACATGCCCTCCGATTTGACACACTGAACTCTGTCTGCAAAGTAGTTGGTGAACCAGGCAAGGCAGTCATTAGAAAAACCGAGGCTACTGAGTCTGCCGATAAGAATATGGTGATTGACAGAGTCGAAAGCCTTGGCCAGGTCGATGAAGACGGCTGCACAGTAATGTCTTTTATCGATGGCGGTTATGATATCGTTTAGTACCTTGAGCGTGGCTGAGGTGCACCCGTGACCGGCTCGGAAACCGTATTGCACAGCGGAGAAGGTACGGTGGGATTCGAGATGGTCAGTGATCTGTTTGTTGACTTGGCTTTCGAAGACCTTAGATAGGCAGGGCAGGATGGATATAGGTCTGTAACAGTTTGGGTCCAGGGTGTCTCCCCCTTTGAAGAGGGGGATGACCGCGGCAGCTTTCCAATCCTTGGGGATCTCAGATGATACGAAGGAGAGGTTGAACAGGCTGGTAATAGGGGGTGCGACAATGGCGGCGGACAGTTTCAGAAATAGGGGGTCCAGATTGTCAAGCCCAGCTGATTTGTATGGGTCCAGGTTTTCCAGCTCTTTCAGAACATCTGCTATCTGGATTTGGGTAAAGGAGAAGCTGGGGAGGCTTGGGCGAGTAGCAGCGGGGGGGGCGGGGCTGTTGGCCAAGGTTGGAGTCGCCAGGAGGAAGGCATGGCCAGCCATTGAGAAATGCTTGTTGAAGTCTTCGATTATCACGGATTTATCGGTGGTGACCGTGTTACCTAGCCTCAGTGCAGTGGGCAGCTGGGAGGAGGTGCTCTTGTTCTCCATGGACTTTACAGTATCCCAGAACTTTTTGGAGTTAGAGGACAGCTACAGGATGCAAATTTCTGCTTGAAAAAGCTGGCCTTTGCTTTCCTGACTGACTGCGTGTATTGGTTCCTGACTTCCCTGAACAGTTGCATATCGCGGGGGCTCTTCGATGCTATTGCAGTTCGCCACAGGATGTTTTTGTGCTGGTCGAGGGCAGTCAGGTCTGGAGTGAACCAAGGGCTATATCTGTTCTTGGTTCTGCATTTTTTGAACGGAGCATGCTTGTCTAATATGGTGAGGAAGTAACATTTAAAGAATGACCAGGCATCCTCAACTGACGGGATGAGGTCAATATCCTTCCAGGGTACCCGGGCCAGGTCGATTAGAAAGGCCTGCTCGCAGAAGTGTTTTAGGGAGCGTTTGACAGTGATGGGGGGTGGTCGTTTGACCGCGGACCCGTGGCGGATACAGGCAATGAGGCAGTGATCGCTGAGATCTTGATTGAAGACAGCAGAGGTGTATTTGGAGGGCAGGTTGGTCAGGATAATGTCTATTAGGGTGCCCATGTTTACGGATTTAGGGTTGTACCTGGTGGGTTCCTTGATGATTTGTGTCACGCCCTGGCCTTAGTATTATTTGTTTTATTTATTATTTTAGTTAGGTCAGGGTGTGACATGGGTTATGTGTGTATTTTGGGGTATTATATGGTAGAGCGGGGTGTTGGTTGTAGTGTATGGGTTTGTGTTGAGTGTATGTATCTAGCTGTGTCTATGGGTGTGTGTAGTTTTCTAGGAAAGTCTATGGTGGCCTGAATGGGTTCTCAATTAGAGACAGCTGGTTTCTGTTGTCTCTAATTGGGAACCATATTTAAGGCTGCCATAGGCTTTAGCTGTTTGTGGGTCATTGTATATGTATATGTCGACGTAAGTAGTTTGTGTGTGCACTTGCGTTTTAGGTTTCACGATCGTTTGTTGTTTGGTTAATCAATCAATCAATTTTATTTTATATAGCCCTTCGTACATCAGCTAATATCTCGAAGTGCTGTACAGACACCCAGCCTAAAACCCCAAACAGCTAGTAATGCAGGTGTAGAAGCACGGTGGCTAGGAAAAACTCCCTAGTGTGTTAGTGTGTTAAGTGTTACGTGTTCATCTTCGTCGTTATAATTAAAGAAGATGTATTCAAGTCATGTTGCGCCTTGGTCCTCTCTTTCACGTCAACACGATCGTGACAGAATGACCCACCAATCTACGACCAAGCAACATGACCAGCGGCAACAGGAGCAGCGCAAGGAGAAATGGACTTGGGAGGAGATCCTGGACGGTAAAGGACCCTGGGCTCAGCCAGGGGAATATCGCCGTCCCAAGGCGGAGCTGGAGGCAGCGAAGGCAGAGAGGCGCTGGTATGAGGAGGCAGCGCGGCGACGCGGTTGGGAGCCCGAGAGTCAGACCCAAAAATGTCTTGGGGGGGGGAACACGAGGGGTGTGGCAAAGCCGGGTAGGATACCTGAGCCAACTCCCCGTGCTTACCGTGGAGTGAGAGAGCGTCGTACTGGTCAGACACCGTGTTATGCGGTAAAGCGCACGGTGTCCCCAGTACGCGTGCTTAGCCCAGTGCGGGCTATTCCACCTTGCCGCACTGGGAGGGCTAGGTTGGGCATCGAGCCAGATGTCATGAAGCCGGCCCAACGTATCTGGTCTCCAGTACGTCTCCTCGGGCCGGCATACATGGCACCAGCCTTACGAATGGTGTCCCCGGTTCGCCAGCATAGCCCAGTGCGGGCTATTCCACCTCGCCGCACTGGCAGGGCTACGGGCACCATTCAACCTGGTAAGGTTGGGCAGGCTCGGTGCTCAAGAGCACGTGTCCTCCTTCACGGTCCGGTATACCCGGTGCCACCTCCAAGTACCAGTCCACCGGTGGCAGCCCCCCGCACCAGGCTGTCTCTCCGGGTTCTCTCTCCAGCTGCTCCCACCTGTCCAGCGCTGTCAGAGCTTTCCTCCTCTCCAGCGCAGCCAGTGCCTATACCACGCACCAGGCCTACTGTGCGCCTCAGCAGGGCAGAGTCGGCCGTCTGCCCAACGCCTTCTGCACTGCCTGTCTGCCCAGCGCCGTCTGAGCCATCTGTCTGCCCAGCGCCGTCGGAGCCATCTGTCTGCCCAGCGCCGTCGGAGCCATCTGTCTGCCCAGCGCCGTCTGAGCCCGTCTGCCCAGCGGCGCCTGAACTGCCCGTCTGCCCAGCGGCGCCTGAACTGCCCGTCTGCCCAGCGGCGCCTGAACTGCCCGTCTGCCCAGCGGCGCCTGAACTGCCCGTCTGCCCAGCGGTGCCTGAACTGCCCGTCTGCCCAGCGGCGCCTGAACTGCCCGTCTGCCATGAGCCTGCAAAGCTGCCCGTCTGCCATGAGCCTGCAAAGCCGCCCGTCTGCCAAGAGCCTACAGAGCCTTCCGCCAGACCGGATCAGCCAGAGCCTTCCGCCAGACCGGATCAGCCAGAGCCTTCCGCCAGACCGGATCAGCCAGAGCCTTCCGCCAGACCGGGTCAGCCAGAGCCTTCCGCCAGACCGGATCAGCCAGAGCCTTCCGCCAGACCGGATCAGCCAGAGCCTTCCGCCAGACCGGATCAGCCAGAGCCTTCCGCCAGACCGGATCAGCCAGAGCCTTCCGCCACACCGGATCAGCCAGAGCCTTCCGCCAGACCGGATCAGCCAGAGCCGTCCAGCCAGGACCTGCCAGAGCCGTCCAGCCAGGACCTGCCAGAGCCGTCCAGCCAGGACCTGCCAGAGTCCCTCAGCCAGGACCTGCCAGAGTCCCTCAGCCAGGACCTGCCAGAGTCCCTCAGCCAGGACCTGCCAGAGTCCCTCAGCCAGGACCTGCCAGAGTCCCTCAGCCAGGACCTGCCAGAGTCCCTCAGCCAGGACCTGCCCCTTATCCCGGTGCTGCCCCTTATCCCGGTGCTGCCCCTTATCCCGGTGCTGGCCCTTATCCCGGTGCTGCCCCTTATCCCGGTGCTGCCCCTTATCCCGGTGCTGCCCCTTATCCCGGTGCTGCCACTTATCCCGGTGCTGCCCCTTATGACTATGGTGGGGTGGGGACCACGACCAGTGCCGGAGCCGCCGCCGTGGAAGGAAGCCCACCCAGACCCTCCCCTAGACTATGTGCTGGTGCGCCCGGAGTTCGCACCTTAAGGGGGGGGTTATGTCACGCCCTGGCCTTAGTATTATTTGTTTTATTTATTATTTTAGTTAGGTCAGGGTGTGACATGGGTTATGTGTGTATTTTGGGGTATTATATGGTAGAGCGGGGTGTTGGTTGTAGTGTATGGGTTTGTGTTGAGTGTATGTATCTAGCTGTGTCTATGGGTGTGTGTAGTTTTCTAGGAAAGTCTATGGTGGCCTGAATGGGTTCTCAATTAGAGACAGCTGGTTTCTGTTGTCTCTAATTGGGAACCATATTTAAGGCTGCCATAGGCTTTAGCTGTTTGTGGGTCATTGTATATGTATATGTCGACGTAAGTAGTTTGTGTGTGCACTTGCGTTTTAGGTTTCACGATCGTTTGTTGTTTGGTTAGTGTGTTAAGTGTTACGTGTTCATCTTCGTCGTTATAATTAAAGAAGATGTATTCAAGTCATGTTGCGCCTTGGTCCTCTCTTTCACGTCAACACGATCGTGACAATTTGTGTGAGATTGAGGGCATCAAGCTTGGATTGTAGGACTGCCGGGGTGTTAAGCATATCCCAGTTTAGGTCACCTAACAGAACAAACTCTGAAGCTAGATGGGGAGCGATCAATTCACAGATGGTGTCCAGGGCACAGCTGGGAGCTGAGGGGGGTCGGTAGCAGGCGGCAACAGTGAGAGACTTATTTCTGGAGAGATTAATTTTTAAAATTAGAAGTTCGAACTGTTTGGGCATAGACCTGGAAAGTATGACAGAACTTTGCAGGCTATCTCTGCAGTAGATTGCAACTCCTCCCCCTTTGGCAGTTCTATCTTGACGGAAAGTGTTATAGTTGGGTATGGAAATCTCAGAATTTTTGGTGGCCTTCCTAAGCCAGGATTCGGACACGGCAAGGACATCAGGATTGGCAGAGTGTGCTAAAGCGGTGAGTAAGGCAAACTTAGGGAGGAGGCTTCTGATGTTGACATGCATGAGGCCAAGGCTTTTTCGATCACAGAAGTCAACAAATGAGGGTGTCTGGGGACATGCAGGGCCTGGGTTTACCTCCACATCACCCGAGGAACAGAGGAGTAGTAGGATGAGGGTGCGGCTAAAGGCTATCAAAACTGGTCGCCTAGAGCGTTGGGGACAAAGAATAAAAGGAGCAGATTTATGGGCGTGGTAGAATAGATTCTGGGCATAATGTGCAGACAGGGGTATGGTGGGGCGCGGTTACAGCGGAGGTAAGCCCAGGCACTGGGTGATGATAAGAGAGGTTGTATCTCTGGACATGCTGGTCTCAATGGGTGAGGTCACCGCATGTGTGGGGGGTGGGACAAAGGAGGTATCAGAGGTACGGAGAGTGGAACTACAGGGTCCATTGCAAACCAAAACAATGATAATGATGACTAGCCTGAACAACAGTATGCAAGGCATATTGATATTTGAGAGAGACATACAATAAGGCATAAAGTGATTGCAGGTCTTGATTGGGAGAGCTAGCTAAAACAACAGGTAAGATAACAGCAGCAATAACAGGGTGCTAGTCTAACACAGCAACAACAGGTAAAAATGGCGACGACTAGGCAGAGAGGGTCGGATTAACTACACACAGATCCTGAGTTAAAGCACAGAGCCGACAGATAAAACACAAATAAACAGAATGGAGTACCGTGAATTAATGGACAGTCAAGCATGCATCAGCTAAGTAGCCAAGTGATCATAGTGTCCAGGGGGCAGCCGTAGATGGAGCAGGGAGGCCTCCACTAAGCTAGCACGCGGCGTTTAAAGTTAGTAGCCCGGGGGGTGGTCTGCTCAGACGTGGTCGTGTCGACAGAGAATCCAAGCCGGATGGCGAAAGAGAGGTTGTGAATTGTAGAATTGTGTTTGCTAACTGGTGCTAGCTTCGTGGCAGTGGCGCTAGCTGCGCTAGCTGCAAGCTAGCTGTGAGGATCAGAAGTAGTGGCTCAGGGATTACGGCAGGAATCCGGCGTTGTTGTCGAGAGACAGTCCGATGCTGGTAAATTGGTGAGTAATATCCAGGCTAATAACAGGGCTGGTGTCTGTGCAGAAGGTAAAGCTACTAGCAGCGGCAAAAAAAAAATGGCTAAATTAGCTTGTAGCTGATTTAGACCAGTTGTGATGGATTGGCAGGGCTCTGTGTCGGCAAAAAAAGGTCCAGTCCAATTGGCAAAAGAGGTATTGTAGCCCAAGAATTCGCTGGTAGACCTCTTCGGCTAGCCGGCAGATGGGCCTAGCTCGAGGCTAGCTCAAGGCTAACTGGTGCTTGCTTCGGGACAGAGGTGTTAGCCAGTAGTAGCCACTTGGTTGCAGCTAGCTAGCTGTGATGATACGGTGTAATTGTCCAGAGCTTGCGTCAGGAATCCGGTGATGTGGTAGAGAAAAAGCAGTCCTATATGCTCTGGGTTGATATCGCGCTTGCAGACTGGCAGGTATTGGCCCGGTATTGAAGCTGGCTGTGTCCGAGTTGAGGGTGAAGACCGCAGCAGTGGCTAACTGACTACTAGCTAGTAGCTAGTTATCTGGCTAGCTTCTGATTGGGGTTACGGTTCTAAAGTATAAAAAAATAGCAGGTCCGTACCACATTGGGTGAGGCGGAATGTAGGAATGTATATTCAGTTCCTAGATGGAAAGTGAAATTAAAATATATACGAAATGTATACGAAAAATACGAAGACTATTTACACGGGACAAGACAAGACAACACACGTCCGACTGCTACGCCATCTTGGATCACATCCACAGGTTAGGGTTAACTTGTTAGAGGGTTAGGGTTTAGTTACCTAGTAGAGTGTTAGGGTTAAGTTACCTTAGAGGGTTAGGGTTAATGAGTCCTTATGAGGCCTTATTATTATTATGAGTCCTTATGAGTCCTTATTATTATGAGTCCTTATTATGAGGCCTTATTATTATTATGAGTCCTTATGAGTACTTATTAATATGAGTCCTTATTATGCGGCCTTATTATTATTATGAGTCCTTATGAGTACTTATTAATATGAGTCCTTATTATGCGGCCTTATTATTATTATGAGTCATTATTGTTATTATGAGTCCTTATTATTATTATGAGTCCTTATGAGTCCTTATTATTATGAGTCCTTATTATGCATGAAGTTTGTAATGCATTCTGATTGTAGTGCATTCTGTTATTACTAAATGTGGAATATCATAGGTATTTTAATATTACTAACACAAACAAACATTTGTTTAATAAAATATTTAATCAGTCTTTCTCAAATGAAGGGGATAATGACGCAATCTTGGAGTTTGTGAGAGGGAGGGAATCAGATTTTATCGGTCCTCAACTCGCAGCTCAGACAGGATGAATGGAGTTAGCCCTCAATTAGCCTGCCCCGGAACAAGCCGCTTCTGAAGGATTCGTTGAAATATATATTTACCTTGCTAAAAGGTGAGCCCCTTTTGTGGTACCAGTTATCCCTAGTTAAATTCAGAGTTGAATAATGTTACCTGGTATCTAGTAGAGGGTTAGGGTTTAGTTACCTGGTGCCTAGTAGAGGGTTAGGGTTAAGTTACCTGGTACCTAGTAGAGGGTTAGGGTTAAGTCACCTGGTACCTAGTAGAGGGTTAGGGTTTAGTTACCTAGTAGAGGGTTAGGGTTTAGTTACCTGGTAGAGGGTTAGGGTTAAGTCACCTGGTACCTAGTGGAGGGTTAGGGTTTAGTTACCTGGTAGAGGGTTAGGGTTTAGTTACCTGGTACCTAGTAGAGGGTTAGGGTTTAGTTACCTAGTAGAGGGTTAGGGTTTAGTTACCTGGTACCTAGTAGAGGGTTAGGGTTTAGTTACCTAGTAGAGGGTTAGGGTTTAGTTACCTAGTAGGGGGTTAGGGTTTAGTTACCTGGTAGAGGGTTAGGGTTTAGTTACCTGGTAGAGGGTTAGGGTTTAGTTACCTGGTACCTAGTAGAGGGTTAGGGTTTAGTTACCTGGTAGAGGGTTAGGGTTTAGTTACCTGGTAGAGGGTTAGGGTTAAGTCACCTGGTACCTAGTAGAGGGTTAGGGTTTAGTTACCTGGTAGAGGGTTAGGGTTTAGTTACCTGGTACCTAGTAGAGGGTTAGGGTTTAGTTACCTAGTAGAGGGTTAGGGTTTAGTTACCTGGTACCTAGTAGAGGGTTAGGGTTTAGTTACCTGGTAGAGGGTTAGGGTTAAGTTACCTAGTAGAGGGTTAGGGTTTAGTTACCTGGTACCTAGTAGAGGGTTAGGGTTTAGTTACCTGGTAGAGGGTTAGGGTTTAGTTACCTAGTAGAGGGTTAGGGTTTAGTTACCTAGTAGAGGGTTAGGGTTTAGTTACCTAGTAGAGGGTTAGGGTTTAGTTACCTAGTAGAGGGTTAGGGTTTAGTTACCTGGTAGAGGGTTAGGGTTTAGTTACCTGGTAGAGGGTTAGGGTTTAGTTACCTGGTAGAGGGTTAGGGTTTAGTTACCTGGTAGAGGGTTAGGGTTTAGTTACCTAGTAGAGGGTTAGGGTTTAGTTACCTGGTAGAGGGTTAGGGTTTAGTTACCTAGTAGAGGGTTAGGGTTTAGTTACCTAGTAGAGGGTTAGGGTTTAGTTACCTAGTAGAGGGTTAGGGTTTAGTTACCTGGTAGAAGGTTAGGGTTTAGTTACCTGGTAGAGGGTTAGGGTTTAGTTACCTGGTAGAGGGTTAGGGTTTAGTTACCTGGTAGAGGGTTAGGGTTTAGTTACCTAGTAGAGTGTTAGGGTTAAGTTATCTTTTAGAGGGTTAGGGTTTAGTTACCTAGTTGAGGGTTAGGGGTAAGTTACCTAGTTGAGGGTTAGGGGTAAGGTACCTAGTAGAGTGTTAGGGTTGTGTACTTTATTGTTGTTGTTTACATCCACGTGTATATTCCAGGTAGTCCACTGTATCTTATTTTACCAGGTCTGTGGACTGAGAACACGTTCTCATTTACAGCTACAACCTGGGGAATAGTTACAGGGGACAAATGAGCCAGTTGGAAGCTGGCGATGATTAGGTGGTCATGATGGTATGAGGGCCAGATTGGGAATTTAGCCAGGACACCAGCTCTTACAATAAGTGCCAAGGGGTCTTTAGTGACCACAGAGAGTTAGGACACCGTTCAACGTCCATTCGGATAAAGACCGCATTCTACACAGGTCAAAGTCCCCAATCACTGCCCTGGGGCAATTGGATATTATTTTAGACCAGAGGAAAGGGTGCCTCCTACTGGCCCTCCATCACTTCCAGTAGCATCTGGTCTCCCATCCAGGGACTAACCAGGACCAACCCTGCTTAGCTTCAGAGACAAGCCAGCAGTGGGACTGACCAGGACCAACCCTGTTTAGCATCAGAGGCAAGCCAGCAGTGGGATGCAGGGTGGTATGCTGCTGGCCCATCACTTTATTCTCCCTGGTAGACTCCAGCTGATCTACTCCATCACTTTATTCTCCCTGGTAGACTCCAGCTCGATCTACTCCATCACTTTATTCTCCCTGGTAGACTCCAGCTGATCCACTCCATCTCTTTATTCTCCCTGGTAGACTCCAGCTGATCCACTCCATCTCTTATTCTCCCTGGTAGACTCCAGCTGATCCACTCCATCTCTTTATTCTCCCTGGTAGACTCCAGCTGATCCACTCCATCTCTTTATTCTCCCTGGTAGACTCCAGCTGATCCACTCCATCTCTTTATTCTCCCTGGTAGACTCCAGCTGATCTACTCCATCTCTTTATTCTCCCTGGTAGACTCCAGCTGATCTACTCCATCTCTTTATTCTCCCTGGTAGACTCCAGCTGATCTACTCCATCTCTTTATTCTTCCTGGTAGACTCCAGCTGATCTACTCCATCTCTTTATTCTCCCTGGTAGACTCCAGCTGATCCACTCCATCTCTTTATTCTCCCTGGTAGACTCCAGCTGATCCACTCCATCTCTTTATTCTCCCTGGTAGACTCCAGCTGATCTACTCCATCTCTTTATTCTCCCTGGTAGACTCCAGCTGATATACTCCATCTCTTTATTCTCCCTGGTAGACTCCAGCTGATCTACTCCATCTCTTTATTCTCCCTGGTAGACTCCAGCTGATCCACTCCATCTCTTTATTCTCCCTGGTAGACTCCAGCTGATCCACTCCATCTCTTTATTCTCCCTGGTAGACTCCAGCTGATCTACTCCATCTCTTTATTCTCCCTGGTAGACTCCAGCTGATCCACTCCATCTCTTTATTCTCCCTGGTAGACTCCAGCTGATCTACTCCATCTCTTTATTCTCCCTGGTAGACTCCAGCTGATCCACTCCATCTCTTTATTCTCCCTGGTAGACTCCAGCTGATCTACTCCATCTCTTTATTCTCCCTGGTAGACTCCAGCTGATCCACTCCATCTCTTTATTCTCCCTGGTAGACTCCAGCTGATCCACTCCATCTCTTTATTCTCCCTGGTAGACTCCAGCTGATCTACTCCATCTCTTTATTCTCCCTGGTAGACTCCAGCTGATCCACTCCATCTCTTTATTCTCCCTGGTAGACTCCAGCTGATCTACTCCATCTCTTTATTCTCCCTGGTAGACTCCAGCTGATCCACTCCATCTCTTTATTCTCCCTGGTAGACTCCAGCTGATCTACTCCATCTCTTTATTCTCCCTGGTAGACTCCAGCTGATCCACTCCATCTCTTTATTCTCCCTGGTAGACTCCAGCTGATCTACTCCATCACTTTATTCTCCCTGGTAGACTCCAGCTGATCTACTCCATCTCTTTATTCTCCCTGGTAGACTCCAGCTGATCCACTCCATCTCTTTATTCTCCCTGGTAGACTCCAGCTGATCTACTCCATCTCTTTATTCTCCCTGGTAGACTCCAGCTGATCCACTCCATCTCTTTATTCTCCCTGGTAGACTCCAGCTGATCTACTCCATCTCTTTATTCTCCCTGGTAGACTCCAGCTGATCCACTCCATCACTTTATTCTCCCTGGTAGACTCCAGCTGATCCACTCCATCACTTTATTCTCCCTGGTAGACTCCAGCTGATCCACTCCATCTCTTTATTCTCCCTGGTAGACTCCAGCTGATCCACTCCATCTCTTTATTCTCCCTGGTAGACTCCAGCTGATCTACTCCATCTCTTTATTCTCCCTGGTAGACTCCAGCTGATCTACTCCATCTCTTTATTCTCCCTGGTAGACTCCAGCTGATCTACTCCATCTCTTTATTCTCCCTGGTAGACTCCAGCTGATCTACTCCATCTCTTTATTCTCCCTGGTAGACTCCAGCTGATCTACTCCATCTCTTTATTCTCCCTGGTAGACTCCAGCTGATCTACTCCATCTCTTTATTCTCCCTGGTAGACTCCAGCTGATCTACTCCATCTCTTTATTCTCCCTGGTAGACTCCAGCTGATCTACTCCATCTCTTTATTCTCCCTGGTAGACTCCAGCTGATCCACTCCATCTCTTTATTCTCCCTGGTAGACTCCAGCTGATCCACTCCATCTCTTTATTCTCCCTGGTAGACTCCAGCTGATCTACTCCATCTCTTTATTCTCCCTGGTAGACTCCAGCTGATCCACTCCATCTCTTTATTCTCCCTGGTAGACTCCAGCTGATCTACTCCATCTCTTTATTCTCCCTGGTAGACTCCAGCTGATCCACTCCATCTCTTTATTCTCCCTGGTAGACTCCAGCTGATCTACTCCATCTCTTTATTCTCCCTGGTAGACTCCAGCTGATCCACTCCATCTCTTTATTCTCCCTGGTAGACTCCAGCTGATCTACTCCATCACTTTATTCTCCCTGGTAGACTCCAGCTGATCTACTCCATCTCTTTATTCTCCCTGGTAGACTCCAGCTGATCCACTCCATCTCTTTATTCTCCCTGGTAGACTCCAGCTGATCTACTCCATCTCTTTATTCTCCCTGGTAGACTCCAGCTGATCCACTCCATCTCTTTATTCTCCCTGGTAGACTCCAGCTGATCTACTCCATCTCTTTATTCTCCCTGGTAGACTCCAGCTGATCCACTCCATCACTTTATTCTCCCTGGTAGACTCCAGCTGATCCACTCCATCACTTTATTCTCCCTGGTAGACTCCAGCTGATCCACTCCATCTCTTTATTCTCCCTGGTAGACTCCAGCTGATCCACTCCATCTCTTTATTCTCCCTGGTAGACTCCAGCTGATCTACTCCATCACTTTATTCTCCCTGGTAGACTCCAGCTGATCCACTCCATCTCTTTATTCTCCCTGGTAGACTCCAGCTGATCTACTCCATCTCTTTATTCTCCCTGGTAGACTCCAGCTGATCTACTCCATCTCTTTATTCTCCCTGGTAGACTCCAGCTGATCTACTCCATCTCTTTATTCTCCCTGGTAGACTCCAGCTGATCTACTCCATCTCTTTATTCTCCCTGGTAGACTCCAGCTGATCTACTCCATCTCTTTATTCTCCCTGGTAGACTCCAGCTGATCTACTCCATCTCTTTATTCTCCCTGGTAGACTCCAGCTGATCTACTCCATCTCTTTATTCTCCCTGGTAGACTCCAGCTGATCTACTCCATCTCTTTATTCTCCCTGGTAGACTCCAGCTGATCTACTCCATCTCTTTATTCTCCCTGGTAGACTCCAGCTGATCTACTCCATCTCTTTATTCTCCCTGGTAGACTCCAGCTGATCCACTCCATCTCTTTATTCTCCCTGGTAGACTCCAGCTGATCCACTCCATCTCTTTATTCTCCCTGGTAGACTCCAGCTGATCTACTCCATCTCTTTATTCTCCCTGGTAGACTCCAGCTGATCCACTCCATCTCTTTATTCTCCCTGGTAGACTCCAGCTGATCTACTCCATCTCTTTATTCTCCCTGGTAGACTCCAGCTGATCTACTCCATCTCTTTATTCTCCCTGGTAGACTCCAGCTGATCTACTCCATCTCTTTATTCTCCCTGGTAGACTCCAGCTGATCCACTCCATCTCTTTATTCTCCCTGGTAGACTCCAGCTGATCCACTCCATCTCTTTATTCTCCCTGGTAGACTCCAGCTGATCTACTCCATCTCTTTATTCTCCCTGGTAGACTCCAGCTGATCTACTCCATCTCTTTATTCTCCCTGGTAGACTCCAGCTGATCTACTCCATCACTTTATTCTCCCTGGTAGACTCCAGCTGATCTACTCCATCTCTTTATTCTCCCTGGTAGACTCCAGCTGATCCACTACATCTCTTTATTCTCCCTGGTAGACTCCAGCTGATCCACTCCATCTCTTTATTCTCCCTGGTAGACTCCAGCTGATCTACTCCTTCTCGTTATTCTCCCTGGTAGACTCCAGCTGATCTACTCCATCTCTTTATTCTCCCTGGTAGACTCCAGCTGATCCACTCCATCTCTTTATTCTCCCTGGTAGACTCCAGCTGATCCACTCCATCTCTTTATTCTCCCTGGTAGACTCCAGCTGATCTACTCCATCTCGTTATTCTCCCTGGTAGACTCCAGCTGATCCACTCCATCTCTTTATTCTCCCTGGTAGACTCCAGCTGATCCACTCCATCTCTTTATTCTCCCTGGTAGACTCCAGCTGATCTACTCCATCTCGTTATTCTCCCTGGTAGACTCCAGCTGATCCACTCCATCTCTTTATTCTCCCTGGTAGACTCCAGCTGATCCACTCCATCTCTTTATTCTCCCTGGTAGACTCCAGCTGATCCACTCCATCTCTTTATTCTCCCTGGTAGACTCCAGCTGATCCACTCCATCTCTTTATTCTCCCTGGTAGACTCCAGCTGATCCACTCCATCTCTTTATTCTCCCTGGTAGACTCCAGCTGATCTACTCCATCTCTTTATTCTCCCTGGTAGACTCCAGCTGGGTCGCGAGGGGAGAACAAGGAGAACAACAGCGTGGCTGTTGCTGAGACAACTGATCCGGGATTTAAACAGAGGTACAATGGGAGCTGTGTGTGTGTTAAACCAGAGGTACAATGAGGGCTATGTACTAAGAAGGCTGAGGGCCTGCTCTCACTAATGGACTCTACACAGGACAAGGCACTATATCATTATAATCAGAACCAATAGCTATGTCATTATAGCCAGGACCAAGCAATACATCATTATAGCCAGGACAAAGCACTACATCATTATAGCCAGGACAAAGCACTACATCATTATAGCCTGGCCCAAGCACTATATCATTATAGCCAGGACCAAGCACTACATCATTATAGCCTGGACCAAGCACTACATCATTATAGCCAGGACCAAGCACTACATCATTATAGCCTGGACCAAGCACTACATCATTATAGCCTGGACAAAGCACTACATCATTACAGCCAGGACCAAGCACTACATCATTATAGCCAGGACCAAGCACTACATCATTATAGCCTGGACCAAGCACTACATCATTATAGCCTGGCCCAAGCACTACATCATTATAGCCTGGACCAAGCACTACATCATTATAGCCTGGACCAAGCACTACATCATTATAGCCTGGACCAAGCACTACATCATTATAGCCTGGACAAAGCACTACATCATTATAGCCAGGACCAAGCACTACATCATTATAGCCTGGCCCAAGCACTACATCATTATAGCCAGGACAAAGCACTACATCATTATAGCCTGGACAAAACAGTACATCATTATAGCCAGGACCAAGCACTACATCATTATAGCCAGGACCAAGCACTACATCATTATAGCCAGGACCAAGCACTACATCATTATAGCCAGGACCAAGCACTACATCATTATAGCCAGGACCAAGCACTACATCATTACAGCCAGGACCAAGCACTACATCATTACAGCCAGGACCAAGCACTACATCATTATAGCCAGGACCAAGCACTACATCATTATAGCCAGGACCAAGCACTACATCATTATAGCCAGGACCAAGCACTACATCATTATAGCCAGGACCAAGCACCACATCATTATAGCCTGGACCAAGCACTACATCATTATAGCCTGGACCAAGCACTACATCGTTATAGCCTGGCCCAAGCACTACATCATTATAGCCAGGACCAAGCATTACATCATTATAGCCAGGACCAAGCATTACATCATTATAGCCAGGACCAAGCACTACATCATTATAGCCTGGACCAAGCACTACATCATTATAGCCTGGACCAAGCACTACATCATTATAGCCTGGACCAAGCACTACATCATTATAGCCAGGACCAAGCACTACATCATTAAATCACCATCATTGTAAAGCCCTAGTTATTTGTTGCTTTGTCAAAGTCATTTCTGTAGATTCTTATTCTTAGTGCATTTTTACAATATAGCCAATTCTGACTTTGCAGCTGGCTCATGAAGTGGAAACCTTTCAGTTATGCCTCCAAGAGAAGAATGGTGACAATAATAACCATCATTAAGCATCATTAACCAAACACAACCATCATTAACCAAACACAACCATCATTAACCAAATACAACCATCATTAACCAAACACAACCATCATTAACCAAACACAACCATCATTAACCAAACATAACCATCATTAAGCCATCATAACCATCATTAACCAAACACAACCATCATTAACCAAACATAACCATCATTAACCAAACACAACCATCATTAACCATCATTAACCAAACACAACCATCATTAACCAAACACAACCATCATTAACCAAACACAACCATCATTAACCAAACACAACCATCATTAACCAAACATAACCATCATTAACCAAACATAACCATCATTAACCAAACATAACCATCATTAACCAAACACAACCATCATTAACCATCATTAACCAAACACAACCATCATTAACCATCATAACCATCATAGGTAGCATTAACATTAGGTGGCTATCTCCCTGTCCTATTCCTCATACTGTACACACACACAGAGCGTACAAGGCCGACGGCAGGAAATAACTAAGAGGCGAGGCGAGCAGCAAAAGCTGTGAATGGATGATTGCTCCTCTCTTCAAATCAAATTTGATTTGTCACGTGCACCAAATACAATAGCTGTAGACCTTACCGTGAAATGCTTACTTACAAGCCTTCAACCAATGCAGTTCAAGAGATAGAGTTAATAAAATATTTACAAAATTAACTAAAGTAAAAAAAAAATCAAATCAATCAAAAAGTAACACAAGAAATTTGCTACCGCTTTCCGTGCATTAGTAGAGAGAATAGTCTATTACTTGGGTGACAGGAGTCTTTGACATTTTTTTGGGCCTTCCTAACACCGCCAAGTATAGAGGTCCTGGATGTCAGGAAGCTTGACCCCAGTGATGTACTGGGCCGTTCGCACTACCCTCTGTAGTGCCTTGCGGTCGGAGGCTGAGCAGTTGCCATACCAGGCGGTGATGCAACCGGTCAGGATGCTCTCGATGGTGCAGCTGTAGAACTTTTTGGAGAATCTGAGGACCCATGCCACATCTTTTCAGTCCTCTGAGGGAGAAAAGGTGTTGTCGTGCCCTCTTCACAACTGTCTTGGTGTGTTTGGACCATGCTAGTTTGTTGGTGATGTGGACACCAAGGAACTTGAAACTCTCGACCCGCTCCACTTCTGTCCCGTCGATGTTAATGGGGGCCTGGTCCTCTCTCTGTATGAGGCTGGTCCTCTCTCTGTATGAGGCTGGTCCTCTCTCTGTATGAGGCTGGTCCTCTCTCTGTATGAGGCTGGTCCTCTCTCTGTATGAGGCTGGTCCTCTCTCTGTATGAGGCTGGTCCTCTCTCTGTATGAGGCTGTGGATAAATGCTCCAGCTGGAGTCAGTTACAAGGCCCTTACTGGAGGCTAGTAGCCTCGCTGTGTGTTTAAATCCCCTGTGTGTTTGTTTAACTATCCTTGTGTGTACCAGAAGTCCTCATAAGGATAGAAAAACAAGGAACATTCTGACAAGTGGGGACATTTTGCTGGTCCCCACAAGGACAAATTGTAGTCTGGGCTTAGGGGTTAGGTTGATGGTTAGGGTTAAGGGTTAGAATTAACGTTAGGGTCAGGAGTTACTTTTAGGTTTAGTTTTAGGGTTTGGGGTTAGGGAAAATAGGATTTTGGATGGGAATCAATTCTTTGGTCCCCACATGGAAAGCAACACAAAACTGTGTGTTTATTCGAGCTGAAGGCTGTAACAGTCTATCAATGAAACCTGTTTATTCGAGCTGAAGGCTGTAACAGTCTATCAATGAAACCTTTGTTGTGGAAATGCTGCAGGACTATTATAATGAATTGAATTTTAATTTTGTCCTACGATCTGTTGAACGCCCCTACATCACGCCCCTACATCACGCCCCAAAGTAATTCCCCTATATCACGCCCCTACATCACGCCCCTACATCACGCCCCTACATCACGCCCCTACATCACGCCCCAAAGTAATTCCCCTATATCACGCCCCTACATCACGCCCCCAAAGTAATTCCCCTACATCACGCCCCTACGTCACGCCCCTACATCACGCCCCTACATCACGCCCCAAAGTAATTCCCCTATATCACGCCCCTACATCACGCCCCAAAGTAATTCCCCTATATCACGCCCCTACATCACGCCCCAAAATAATACCCCTATATCACGCCCCTACATCACGCCCCCAAAGTAATTCCCCTATATCACCCCCCTACATCACGCCCCAAAATAATTCCCCTATATCACGCCCCTACATCACGCCCCAAAATAATTCCCCTATATCACGCCCCTACATCACGCCCCCAAAGTAATTCCCCTACATCACGCCCCTACATCACGCCCCTACATCACGCCCCAAAATAATTCCCCTATATCACGCCCCTACATCACGCCCCTACATCACGCCCCAAAATAATTCCCCTATATCACGCCCCTACATCACGCCCCAAAGTAATTCCCCTACATCGCGCCCCTACGTCACGCCCTTACATAACGCCCCTACCTAACGCCCTTACATAACGCCCTTACATAACGCCCCTACGTCATGCCCCTACCTAACGCCCCTACATAACGCCCCTACGTCGCGCCCCTACATAACGCCCCTACATAACGCCCTACATAACGCCCCTATGTCACGCCCCTACGTCACGCCCCTACGTCACGCCCCTACGTCACGCCCCTACGTCACGCCCTTACATAATGCCCCTATGTCACGCCCCTACGTCACGCCCCTACGTCACGCCCCTACGTCACGCCCTTACATAACGCCACTACGTCACGCCCCTACGTCACGCCCTTACATAACGCCACTACGTCACGCCCCTACGTCACGCCCTTACATAACGCCCCTACGTCATGCCCCTACGTCACGCCCCTACATAACGCCCCTACGTCACGCCCCTACGTCACGGCCCTACATAACGCCCTTACATAACGCCCCTACGTCATGCCCCTACATAACGCCCCTACGTCACGCCCCTACGTCACGCCCCTACGTCACGCCCTTACATAACGCCCCTACATCGCGCCCCTACGTCATGCCCCTACATAACGCCCCTACGTCGCTTCCCTACGTCCCGCCCCTACATAACGCCCTTACATAACGCCCCTACGTCACGCCCCTACGTCACGCCCTTACATAACGCCCCTATGTCACGCCCCTACGTCACGCCCCTACGTCACGCCCCTACGTCACGCCCCTACGTCACGCCCTTACATAACGCCCCTATGTCACGCCCCTACGTCACGCCCCTACATAACGCCCCTACGTCACGCCCCTACGTCACGCCCTTACATAACGCCCCTATGTCACGCCCCTACGTCACGCCCCTACATAACGCCCCTACGTCATGCTCCTACGTCACGCCCTTACATAACGCCCCTACGTCACGCCCCTACGTCACGCCCCTACATAACGCCCCTACGTCATGCTCCTACGTCACGCCCTTACATAACGCCACTACGTCACGCCCCTATGTCACGCCCCTACATAACGCCCCTACGTCACGCCCCTACGTCATTCCCCTACTTAACGCCCCTACGTCACGCCCCTACGTCACGCCCCTACGTCACGCCCCTACGTCACGCCCCTACGTCACGCCCCTACGTCACGCCCCTACGTCACGCCCCTACGTCACGCCCCTACGTCACGCCCCTACGTCATGCCCCTACGTCACGCCCCTACATAACGCCCCTACGTCACGCCCCTACGTCACGGCCCTACATAACGCCCTTACATAACGCCCCTACGTCATTCCCCTCCTTAAGACCCCTACATCGCGCCCCTACGTCATGCCCCTACATAACGCCCCTACGTCGCTTCCCTACGTCCCGCCCCTACATAACGCCCCTACGTCACGCCCCTACGTCACGCCCTTACATAACGCCCCTATGTCACGCCCCTACGTCACGCCCCTACGTCACGCCCCTACGTCACGCCCCTACGTCACGCCCTTACATAACGCCCCTATGTCACGCCCCTACGTCACGCCCCTACATAACGCCCCTATGTCACGCCCCTACGTCACGCCCTTACATAACGCCCCTATGTCACGCCCCTACGTCACGCCCCTACATAACGCCCCTACGTCATGCTCCTACGTCACGCCCTTACATAACGCCCCTACGTCACGCCCCTACGTCACGCCCCTACATAACGCCCCTACGTCATGCTCCTACGTCACGCCCTTACATAACGCCACTACGTCACGCCCCTATGTCACGCCCCTACATAACGCCCCTACGTCACGCCCCTACTTAACGCCCCTACGTCATTCCCCTACTTAACGCCCCTACGTCACGCCCCTACGTCACGCCCCTACATAACGCCCCTACGTCACGCCCCTACGTCATTCCCCTACTTAACGCCCCTACGTCACGCCCCTACGTCACGCCCCTACGTCACGCCCCTACGTCACGCCCCTACGTCACGCCCCTACGTCACGCCCCTACGTCACGCCCCTACGTCACGCCCCTACGTCACGCCCCTACGTCATGCCCCTACGTCACGCCCCTACATAACGCCCCTACGTCACGCCCCTACGTCACGGCCCTACATAACGCCCTTACATAACGCCCCTACGTCATTCCCCTCCTTAAGACCCCTACATCGCGCCCCTACGTCATGCCCCTACATAACGCCCCTACGTCGCTTCCCTACGTCCCGCCCCTACATAACGCCCCTACGTCACGCCCCTACGTCACGCCCTTACATAACGCCCCTATGTCACGCCCCTACGTCACGCCCCTACGTCACGCCCCTACGTCACGCCCCTACGTCACGCCCTTACATAACGCCCCTATGTCACGCCCCTACGTCACGCCCCTACATAACGCCCCTATGTCACGCCCCTACGTCACGCCCTTACATAACGCCCCTATGTCACGCCCCTACGTCACGCCCCTACATAACGCCCCTACGTCATGCTCCTACGTCACGCCCCTACATCACGCCCCTACGTCACGCCCCTACGTCACGCCCCTACATAACGCCCCTACGTCATGCTCCTACGTCACGCCCTTACATAACGCCACTACGTCACGCCCCTATGTCACGCCCCTACATAACGCCCCTACGTCACGCCCCTACTTAACGCCCCTACGTCATTCCCCTACTTAACGCCCCTACGTCACGCCCCTACGTCACGCCCCTACGTCACGCCCCTACGTCACGCCCCTACGTCACGCCCCTACGTCACGCCCCTACGTCACGCCCCTACGTCACGCCCCTACGTCACGCCCCTACGTCACGCCCCTACGTCACGCCCCTACGTCGCGCCCCTACTTAACGCCCCTAAGTCACGCCCCTAAGTCACGCCCCTAAGTCACGCCCCTACGTCACGCCCCTACATAATGCAGTTGTGGTTGAATTGCCCCAAAGGAGACTGTTTTACCTATTTTTATCATGGAGAGAGAAATCCTGACAAAGGAGGCCATAGCCAACCTCATTAAGGAGGAGGAGCTCTACCACAGTCTCATACAGGACATTCATCCAAACCGCTTGAGGTCAGAACAGAGAGTAGGTGCTCTCTGGTGTATATATATCTTCTCAGTAAGGAAGCAAGGGCAAGGCTTCTGATCAGAGGAAAACATGTTGTGTTCAAAGAGAATAATCTGTTCAGTTTGAAGTCGCGCGTGGCTGACCAGAACTCTGTTCAAGTTACAATTAAAGAACTACCCGGAATCAGCAGATGGAAGTGTTGTGACTGAGTTTCTGGCTGAAGCTGGATTCAAGGTGGTGTGGAGAGAGCGATGAGGCGCATGATAAGATACAAAGGTCAACTTACAATCTGCTACAATAGGGGTCCTTATGTATATGTTGCAGCAGCACCCATCATTCCTATAACACGGTCTGTAAAGATGGGAACTCACTGGATCCAAGTATTTTATGATGGACAAGGTGGTGCTCGTAGACAGGACTGGCTGATACCATCCCACGCTAGAGGGGGTGTCAGGAGATGGTACAGTCCTATTACACTGGACAACGTAAGATGCATCGAGGAAAGGTTTTCCCACTATGTGCACGACAACAATCCTGTCCCCATGAGTAGAGCAGACGTATCACATATCTCAGCTGAAATGACTGAACGTGTGAGACTGAGGTTGAAGAGGATAAGTCCTCGGCTCCACAGGACAAAGACGGAGTGAATGAAACATTGGAGTTGGTACCTGGTGAGTCTGCAACAGTGACCTCTCATTACAAGAAAAACAAGAAGAAAAAAAAGAGGAAACATGATAAAAATGAAGCTGGGAAAGTGGCTCCTGAGACCAGTGACAATCATAACCCAATAGAAAACCTTGGGACTATAGGGTTTACTTACCCACACACATACCTCTTTCCCCCCGCACCATTGGTTAGAGCCTGTCAGTAAGCATTTCACTGTAATGTCTACACCTGTGGTATTCGGCGCACGTGACAAATAAACTTTGATTTGATTTGTAGTGAATAGGGTTCAGAGCCTATAGGATGTAGTGAATAGGGTTCGGGGCCTATAGGGTGTAGTGAATAGGGTTCAGGGCCCATAGGGTGTAGTGAATAGGGTTCGGGGCCAATAGGGTGTAGTGAATAGGGTTCAGGGCCCATAGGGTGTAGTGAATAGGGTTCGGGGCCAATAGGGTGTAGTGAATAGGGTTCAGGGCCCATAGGGTGTAGTGAATAGGGTTCAGGGCCCATAGGGTGTAGAGAATAGGGTTCAGGGCCCATAGGGTGTAGTGAATAGGGTTCAGGGCCCATAGGGTGTAGTGAATAGGGTTCAGGGGCTATAGGGTGTAGTTAATAGGGTTCAGGGCCCATAGGGTGTAGTGAATAGGGTTCGGGGCCTATAGGGTGTAGTGAATAGGGTTCATGGCCTATAGGGTGTAGTGAATAGGGTTCAGGGCCCATAGGGTGTAGTGAATAGGGTTCAGAGCCCATAGGGTGTAGTGAATAGGGTTCAGGGCCCATAGGGTGTAGTGAATAGGGTTCAGGGGCTATAGGGTGTAGTTAATAGGGTTCAGGGCCCATAGGGTGTAGTGAATAGGGTTGAGGGCCCATAGGGTGTAGTGAATAGGGTTCAGGGCCCATAGGGTGTAGTGAATAGGGTTCAGGGCCCATAGGGTGTAGTGAATAGGGTTCAGGGCCCGTAGGGTGTAGAGAATAGGGTTCAGGGCCCATAGGGTGTAGAGAATAGGGTTCAGGGCCCATAGGGTGTAGTGAATAGGGTTCAGGGCCCATAGGGTGTAGTGAATAGGGTTCAGGGCCCATAGGGTGTAGTGAATAGGGTTCAGGGCCCATAGGGTGTAGTGAATAGGGTTCAGGGCCCATAGGGTGTAATGAATAGGGTTCAGGGCCCATAGGGTGTAGGGAATAGGGTTCAGGGCCCATAGGGTGTAGTGAATAGGGTTCAGGGCCCGTAGGGTGTAGTGAATAGGGTTCAGGGCCCATAGGGTGTAGTGAATAGGGTTCAGGGCCTATAGGGTGTAGTGAATAGGGTTCAGGGCCCATAGGGTGTAGTGAATAGGGTTCAGGGCCCATAGGGTGTGGAAAATAGGGTTCAGGGCCCATAGGGTGTAGTGAATAGGGTTCAGGGCCCATAGGGTGTAGTGAATAGGGTTCAGGGCCCATAGGGAGTGGAAGATAGGGTTCAGGGCCCATAGGGTGTAGTGAATAGGGTTCAGGGCCCATAGGGTGTAGTGAATAGGGTTCAGGGCCCATAGGGTGTAGTGAATAGGGTTCAGGGCCCATAGGGTGTAGTGAATAGGGTTCAGGGCCCGTAGGGTGTAGTGAATAGGGTTCGGGGCCTATAGGGTGTAGTGAATAGGGTTCAGGGCTCATAGGGTGTAGTGAATAGGGTTCAGGGCCCCTAGGGTGTAGTGAATAGGGTTCAGGGCCCATAGGGTGTAGTGAATAGGGTTCAGGGCCCCTAGGGTGTAGTGAATAGGGTTCAGGGCCCATAGGGTGTAGTGAATAGGGTTCAGGGCCCATAGGGTGTAGTGAATAGGGTTCAGGGCCTATAGGGTGTAGTGAATAGGGTTCAGGGCCCATAGGGTGTAGTGAATAGGGTTCAGGGCCCATAGGGTGTGGAAAATAGGGTTCAGGGCCCATAGGGTGTAGTGAATAGGGTTCAGGGCCCATAGGGTGTAGTGAATAGGGTTCAGGGCCCATAGGGAGTGGAATATAGGGTTCAGGGCCCATAGGGTGTAGTGAATAGGGTTCAGGGCCCATAGGGTGTAGTGAATAGGGTTCAGGGCCCATAGGGTGTAGTGAATAGGGTTCAGGGCCCATAGGGTGTAGTGAATAGGGTTCAGGGCCCATAGGGTGTAGTGAATAGGGTTCAGGGCCCATAGGGAGTGGAATATAGGGTTCAGGGCCCATAGGGTGTAGTGAATAGGGTTCAGGGCCCATAGGGTGTAGTGAATAGGGTTCAGGGCCCATAGGGTGTAGTGAATAGGGTTCAGGGCCCATAGGGTGTAGTGAATAGGGTTCAGGGCCCATAGGGTGTAGTGAATAGGGTTCAGGGCCCGTAGGGTGTAGTGAATAGGGTTCGGGGCCTATAGGGTGTAGTGAATAGGGTTCAGGGCTCATAGGGTGTAGTGAATAGGGTTCAGGGCCCCTAGGGTGTAGTGAATAGGGTTCAGGGCCCATAGGGTGTAGTGAATAGGGTTCAGGGCCCCTAGGGTGTAGTGAATAGGGTTCAGGGCCCATAGGGTGTAGTGAATAGGGTTCAGGGCCCATAGGGTGTAGTGAATAGGGTTCAGGGCCCCTAGGGTGTAGTGAATAGGGTTCAGGGCCCATAGGGTGTAGTGAATAGGGTTCAGGGCCCCTAGGGTGTAGTGAATAGGGTTCAGGGCCCATAGGGTGTAGTGAATAGGGTTCAGGGCCCATAGGGTGTAGTGAATAGGGTTCAGGGCCCCTAGGGTGTAGTGAATAGGGTTCAGGGCCCATAGGGTGTAGTGAATAGGGTTCAGGGCCCATAGGGTGTAGTGAATAGGGTTCAGGGCCCATAAGGTGTAGACTTCCATTTCGGAAGCAGATAAGCAGTTGTCATCTAGAGGTCACTGTAAATGATTGTAGGTCTTGGACGTGATGACACTGGTGGAAAAGTAACTGCCGTTCCATAAATGTCCAGAAGGTGGCAGCAGAGGTATTCCAGCAACAGTGTGATTTGTGTTAGTCTGTGTGTGGAAATACCATCCATCCATTTTCCTCCACAAAGCCTGGAAAATGAATGCGATATTGAACCCAGATCAATGCAATACCTCAGATTCCTCTTGGGCTTGATATAAATCAGGCCATAGTGACATTTAAACACACGTTTAAACAGACTACACAGTTTCCATTACGTCAATGGGAGCACCTGTCTGAGTCCAACCATCTCAGCTTCCAGGAACATTCTAGACTAGTTACAGAGACACTGAGTCCAACCATCTCAGACACACTCCCCCACCCCACCCCAACACACAGACACACTCCCCCACCCCAACACACAGACACACTCCCCCACCCCAACACACAGACACACTCCCCCACCCCAACACACAGACACACTCCCCCACCCCAACACAGACACACTCCCCCACCCCACCCCACCCCACCCCAACACACAGACACACTCCCCCACCCCAACACACAGACACACTCCCCCACCCCAACACAGACACACTCCCCCACCCCACCCCACCCCACCCCAACACACAGACACACTCCCCCACCCCAACACACAGACACACTCCCCCACCCCAACACACAGACACACTCCCCCACCCCAACACACAGACACACTCCCCCACCCCAACACACAGACACACTCCCCCACCCCAACACACAGACACACTCCCCCACCCCAACACACAGACACACTCCCCCACCCCACCCCAACACACAGACACACTCCCCCACCCCAACACACAGACACACTCCCCCACCCCAACACACAGACACACTCCCCCACCCCACCCCAACACACAGACACACTCCCCCACCCCAACACACAGACACACTCCCCCACCCCAACACACAGACACACTCCCCCACCCCAACACACAGACACACTCCCCCACCCCAACACACAGACACACTCCCCCACCCCAACACACAGACACACTCCCCCACCCCACCCCAACACACAGACACACTCCCCCACCCCAACACACAGACACACTCCCCCACCCCAACACACAGACACACTCCCCCACCCCAACACACAGACCCCCAGTGGTGGAAAAAGTAACCAACTGTCCTACTTGAGTTGAAGTCTAAAAGTATTTGGTTTTAATTATACTTAAGTATCAAAAGTCTTTATAATTGCTAATCTTCATGCATGTGTGTGTGTGAGCGAGAGAGAGAATGTGTGTGTTTGTGCATGTGTGTGAGAGGGAGAGTGTGTATGTGAATCTGTGTGCGTGGGCAAATTAGAGCCCTACGCCGGGCATGAATTGCAATCCCGAATCCTAACCATTTTAATTTTAAATGTTTTTATTTCACCTTTATTTAACCAGGTAGGCTAGTTGAGAACAAGTTATCATTTACAACTGCGACGTGGCCAAGATAAAGCAAAGCAGTTCGACACATACAGCAACACAGAGTTACACATGGAATAAACAAGCGTACAGTCAATAACACAATAGAAAAAACAAAAGTCTATATACAGTGTGTGCAAATGGCATGAGGAGGTAAGGCAATAAATAGGCCATAGTAGCAAAGTAATTACAATTTAGCAGATTAACACTGGAGTGATAGATGAGCAGATGATGATGAGCAGATGATGGTGTGTAAGTAGTGATACTGGTGTGCAAAAGAGCAGCAAAGTAAATAAAAACAATATGGGGATGAGGTAGGTAGATTGGGTGGGCTATTTACAGATGGACTACGTACAGCTGCAGCGATCGGTTAGCTGCTCAGATAGCTGATGTTTAAAGTTAGTGAGGGAAATGTAAGTCTCCAGCTTCAGCGATTTTTGCAATTCGTTCCAGTCACTGGCAGCAGAGAACTGGAAGGAAAGGAGGCCAAAGGAGGTGTTGGCTTTGGGGATGACCAGTGAGATACACCTGCTGGAGCGCGTGCTACGGGTGGGTGTTGTTATCGTGACCAGTGCTGAGATAAGGCGGAGCTTTACCTAGCATAGACTTATAGATGACCTGGAGCCAGTGGGTCTGGCGACGAATATGTAGCGAGGGCTAGCCGACTAGAGCATACAGGTCGCAGTGGTGGGTGGTATAAGGGGCTTTGGTAACAAAACGGATGGCACTGTGTAGGCTGCATCCAGTTTGCTGAGTAGAGTATTGGAAGCTATTTTGTAAATGACATCGCCGAAGTCGAGGATCGGCAGGATAGTCAGTTTTACAAGGGTAAGTTTGGCGGCGTGAGTGAAGGAGGCTTTGTTGCGAAATAGAAAGCTGATTCTAGATTTGATTTTGGATTGGAGATGTTTGATATGAGTCTGGAAGGAGAGTTTACAGTCAACCCATGCCCGAGCCCTTCCCAATCCCAACCCATGCCCGAGCCCTTCCCAATCCCAACCCATGCCCGAGCCCTTCCCAATCCCGAGCCCTTCCCAATCCTGAGCCATTCCCAATCCCGAGCATTACCCATGCCCGAGTTCTTCCCAATCCCGAGCCATTCCCAATCCCGAGCCTTACCCATGCCCGAGCCCTTTCCCAATCCCGAGCCTTACCCATGCCCGAGCCTTACCCATGCCCGAGCCCTTCCCAATCCCGAGCCTTAACCAATCCCGAGCCTTAACCAATCCCGAGCCTTACCCAATCCCGAGCCTTACCCAATCCCGAGCCTTACCCATGCCCGAGCCCTTCCCAATCCCGAGCCTTACCCATGCCCGCGTAGTTCAAAACATTACCATACCCAGGCCTGATTTCTTCTGAGAAATTTTTGGCCCGGCCCTGCCTGAAACCCGAAACCAAAAATATCTTCCTCAGTTAGTAAATCTATTAGCTGCTCCTCTGTGCCTGTCACTCCTGCACACAGCTCGCTCTGCATGGGCTCTTCTCATGGCGACTCTGTGAGTATCCATAGCAACGGATCCCCTTGATGTTTTGTTCGATGACGAGACGTTAGAGAGCAGTTAGCTGTTCGCTACTTTTCCTCACTCTAAACTCTAGGAACATTATTATTTTCTGTGAAATAATCTATCCTGTTTTATATTTTGACGCACTTCTAACACCATGTTATGATCTTAGTCAGATATGACTGTACTGAGCAGCAGAGCACGAGCAAATGGCCCAGCTTTAAAATGTTACTGATCAATTTAGTGATACCCTGCATAGCAATAACTCGATGTATAATGTCGGTGCCAGGGTCAGGTAGGAAAGGTCTAAGACAAATATACAATAAACAACAGAATATGAAACAAATTCGATATTTATTCAATTTCTCCACACATTTACAATATACATATTTACATGTTTTTTTTATATTAAATAATATTTTCTCTTTTAACCTATGTGGCCAACCCTTCAGGTCGTGTCACAAATACAGAATTCAGAGTGCAATATAAATGTTGTTCACTCGTGCCAGTTAAAGTCGATTTGCTTGTGCATGTGGCTCACCATGTGGCTCACCCTGTGGCTCACCCTGTGGCTCACCCTGTGGCTCACCCTGTGGCTCACCCTGTGGCTCACCCTGTGGCTCACCCTGTGGCTCACCCTGTGGCTCACCCTGTGGTTCACCCTGTGGCTCACCCTGTGGCTCACCCTGTGGCGAACTGCATTTCAAAGGAAATAGAGAACATCAGAGATTTTCTAATTCATATAGAAAAACAACATGAGACCTAATTCTAATAGAAAAACAACATAAATCTTATAATTCAAGTCCTAATAAAACCAATAGTTGATTGTAGATTAATTTGTCTAAACGGTTTTGAGGAAACTCTAGCTGGGCCACAACAGACGGGAGGAGAATCAAGGAGAAGATCACTGTCATAGGAGAACGAATGAGAAGATCACTGTCATAGGAGAACGAATGAGAAGATCACTGTCATAGGAGAACGAATGCCAGACTGAGCACTAAGGAGAGGGAAGATCACTGTCATAGGAGAACGAAAGAGAAGATCACCGTCATAGGAGAACGAATGAAAAGATCACTGTCATAGGAGAACGAATGAGAAGATCACTGTCATAGGAGAACGAATGAGAAGATCACTGTCATAGGAGAATCAATGCCAGACTGAGCACTAAAGAGAGGGAAGATTACTGTCATAGGAGAACGAATGAGAAGATCACTGTCATAGGAGAATCAATGCCAGACTGAGCACTAAGGAGAGGGAAGATCACTGTCATAGGAGAACGAATGAGAAGATACACTGTCATAGGAGAACGAATGCCAGACTGAGCCAGACTGAGCACTAAGGAGAGGGAAGATCACTGTCATAGGAGAACGAATGAGAAGATCACTGTCATAGGAGAATCAATGCCAGACTGAGCACTAAGGAGAGGGAAGATCACTGTCATAGGAGAACGAATGAGAAGATCACTGTCATAGGAGAACGAATGCCAGACTGAGCCAGACTGAGCACTAAGAAGAAGAAAGATCACTGTCATAGGAGAACGAATGAGAAGATCACTGTCATAGGAGAATCAATGACAGACTGAGAACTAGGGGGAGGGAAGATCACTGTCATAGGAGAACGAATGAGAAGATCACTGTCATAGGAGAACGAATGCCAGACTGAGCCAGACTGAGCACTAAGGAGAGGGAAGATCACTGTCATAGGAGAATGAATGCCAGACTGAGCACTAAGGAGAGGGAACTTCACTGTCATAGGATAATGAATGCCAGACTGAGCACTAAGGAGAGGGAAGATCACTGTCATAGGAGAATCAATGCCAGACTGAGCACTAAAGAGAGGGAAGATTACTGTCATAGGAGAACGAATGAGAAGATCACTGTCATAGGAGAATCAATGCCAGACTGAGCACTAAGGAGAGGGAAGATCACTGTCATAGGAGAACGAATGAGAAGATCACTGTCATAGGAGAACGAATGCCAGACTGAGCCAGACTGAGCACTAAGGAGAGGGAAGATCACTGTCATAGGAGAACGAATGAGAAGATCACTGTCATAGGAGAATCAATGCCAGACTGAGCACTAAGGAGAGGGAAGATCACTGTCATAGGAGAACGAATGAGAAGATCACTGTCATAGGAGAACGAATGCCAGACTGAGCCAGACTGAGCACTAAGGAGAAGAAAGATCACTGTCATAGGAGAACGAATGAGAAGATCACTGTCATAGGAGAATCAATGCCAGACTGAGAACTAGGGGGAGGGAAGATCACTGTCATAGGAGAACGAATGAGAAGATCACTGTCATAGGAGAACGAATGCCAGACTGAGCCAGACTGAGCACTAAGGAGAGGGAAGATCACTGTCATAGGAGAAAGAATGCCAGACTGAGCACTAAGGAGAGGGAACTTCACTGTCATAGGATAATGAATGCCAGACTGAGCACTAAGGAGAGGGAAGATCACTGTCATAGGAGAATCAATGCCAGACTGAGCACTAAGGAGAGGGAACTTCACTGTCATAGGAGAACGAATGCCAGACTGAGCACTAAGGAGAGGGAAGATCACTGTCATAGGAGAACGAATGCCAGACTGAGCACTAAGGAGAGGGAAGATCACTGTCATAGGAGAACGAATGCCAGACTGAGCACTAAGGAGAGGGAACTTCACTCTCATAGGAGAACGAATGAGAAGATCACTGTCATAGGAGAACGAATGCCAGACTGAGCACTAAGGAGAGGGAAGATCACTGTCATAGGAGAACGAATGCCAGACTGAGCACTAAGGAGAGGGAAGATCACTGTCATAGGAGAACGAATGCCAGACTGAGCACTAAGGAGAGGGAACTTCACTCTCATAGGAGAACGAATGAGAAGATCACTGTCATAGGAGAACGAATGAGCTCACCCTGTGGCTCACCATGTGGCTCACCCTGTGGCGAATGCCAGACTGAGCATTAAGGAGAGGGAAGATCACTGTCATAGGAGAATGAATGCCAGACTGAGCACTAAGGAGAGGGAAGATCACTGTCATTAGGAGAATCAATGCCAGACTGAACACTAAGGAGAGGGAAGATCACTGTCATAGGAGAACGAATGCCAGACTGAACATTAAGGAGAGGGAAGATCACTGTCATAGGAGAACGAATGCCAGACTGAGCACTAAGGAGAGGGAACTTCACTGTCATAGGAGAACGAATGCCAGACTGAGCACTAAGGAGAGGGAACATCACTGTCATAGGAAAACGAATGCCAGACTGAACATTAAGGAGAGGGAGGATCACTGTCATAGGAGAATCAAGGAGAAGATCGCTGTCATAGGAGAACGAATGCCAGACTGAACATTAAGGAGAGGGAAAATCACTGTCATAGGAGAATCAATGCCAGACTGAACACTAAGGAGAGGGAAGATCAGTGTCATAGGAGAACGAATGCCAGACTGAACATTAAGGAGAGGGAAGATCACTGTCATAGGAGAACGAATGCCAGACTGAGCACTAAGGAGAGGGAACCTCACTGTCATAGGAGAACGAATGCAAGACTGAGCACTAAGGAGAGGAAAGATCACTGTCATAGGAGAACGAATGCCAGACTGAGCACTAAGGAGAGGGAACATCACTGTCATAGGAGAATGAATGCCAGACTGAGCACTAAGGAGAGGGAACTTTACTATCATAGGAGAACGAATGCCAGACTGAACACTAAGGAGAGGGAAGATCACTGTCATAGGAGAACGAATGCCAGATTGAGCACTAAGGAGAGGGAACTTTACTGTCATAGGAGAACGAATGCCAGACTGAGCACTAAGGAGAGGGAACTTTACTGTCATAGGAGAACGAATGCCAGACCGAACACTAAGGAGAGGGAAAATCACTGTCATAGGAGAATGAATGCCAGACTGAGCACTAAGGAAAGGGAACTTTACTGTCATAGGAGAACGGATGCCAGACTGAGCACTAAGGAGAGGGAAGATCACTGTCATAGGAGAACGAATGCCAGACTGAGCACTAAGGAGAGGGAACATCACTGTCATAGGAGAACAAATGCCAGACTGAACATTAAGGAGAGGGAAGATCATTGTCAAAGGAGAATCAAGGAGAAGATCACTGTCATAGGAGAACGAATGCCAGACTGAACATTAAGGAGAGGGAAGATCACTGTCATAGGAGAATCAAGGAGAAGATCACTGTGATAGGAGAGTGAATGCCAGACTGAGCACGAAGGAGAGGGAAGTTCACTGTCATAGGAGAACGAATGCCAGACTGAGCACTAAGGAGAGGGAAGATCACTGTCATAGGAGAATGAACGCCAGACTGAGCACGAAGGAGAGGGAAGATCACTGTCATAGGAGAACGAATGCCAGACTGAGCACTAAGGAGAGGGAAGATCACTGTCATAGGAGAATCAATGCCAGACTGAGCACTAAGGAGAGGGAACATCACTGTCATAGGAGAACGAATGCCAGACTGAGCACTAAAGAGAGAAAACATCACTGTCATAGGAGAATCAATGTCAGACTGAGCACTAAGGAGAGGGAACTTCACTGTCATAGGAGAATCAATGCCAGACTGAGCACTAAGGAGAGGGAACTTCACTGTCATAGGAGAATGAATGCCAGACTGAACATTAAGGAGAGGGAACTTCACTGTCATAGGATAATGAATGCCAGACTGAGCACTAAGGAGAAGGAAGATCACTGTCATAGGAGAACGAATGCCAGACTGAGCACTAAGGAGAGGGAACTTCACTGTCATAGGAAAACGAATGCCAGACTGAACATTAAGGAGAGGGAAGATCACTGTCATAGGAGAACGAATGCCAGACTGAGCACTAAGGAGAGGGAATTTTACTGTCATAGGAGAATCAAGGAGAAGATCACTGTCATAGGAGAACGAATGCCAGACTGAACATTAAGGAGAGGGAAGATCACTGTCATAGGAGAATCAAGGAGAAGATCACTGTCATAGGAGAACGAATGCCAGACTGAGCACTAAGGAGAGGGAAGTTCACTGTCATAGGAGAACGAATGCCAGACTGAGCACTAAGGAGAGGGAAGATCACTGTCATAGGAGAACGAATGCCAGACTGAACATTAAGGAGAGGAAAGATCACTGTCATAGGAGAATGAATGCCAGACTGAGCACTAAGGAGAGGGAAGATCACTGTCATAGGAGAATCAATGCCAGACTGAGCACTAAGGAGAGGGAAGCTCACTGTCATAGGAGAACGAATGCCAGACTGAGCACTAAAGAGAGAGAACATCACTGTCATAGGAGAATCAATGCCAGACTGAGAACTAAGGAGAGGGAACTTCACTGTCATAGGAGAATCAATGCCAGACTGAGCACTAAGGAGAGAGAAGATCACTGTCATAGGAGAACGAATGCCAGACTGAGCACTAAGGAGAAGGAAGATCACTGTCATAGGAGAATCAATGCCAGACTGAGCACTAAGGAGAGGGAACATCACTGTCATAGGAGAACGAATGCCAGACTGAGCACTAAAGAGAGAAAACATCACTGTCATAGGAGAATCAATGTCAGACTGAGCACTAAGGAGAGGGAACTTCACTGTCATAGGAGAATCAATGCCAGACTGAGCACTAAGGAGAGGGAACTTCACTGTCATAGGAGAATGAATGCCAGACTGAACATTAAGGAGAGGGAACATCACTGTCATAGGATAATGAATGCCAGACTGAGCACTAAGGAGAAGGAAGATCACTGTCATAGGAGAACGAATGCCAGACTGAGCACTAAGGAGAGGGAACTTCACTGTCATAGGAAAACGAATGCCAGACTGAACATTAAGGAGAGGGAAGATCACTGTCATAGGAGAACGAATGCCAGACTGAGCACTAAGGAGAGGGAATTTTACTGTCATAGGAGAATCAAGGAGAAGATCACTGTCATAGGAGAACGAATGCCAGACTGAACATTAAGGAGAGGGAAGATCACTGTCATAGGAGAATCAAGGAGAAGATCACTGTCATAGGAGAACGAATGCCAGACTGAGCACTAAGGAGAGGGAAGTTCACTGTCATAGGAGAACGAATGCCAGACTGAGCACTAAGGAGAGGGAAGATCACTGTCATAGGAGAACGAATGCCAGACTGAACATTAAGGAGAGGAAAGATCACTGTCATAGGAGAATGAATGCCAGACTGAGCACTAAGGAGAGGGAAGATCACTGTCATAGGAGAATGAATGCCAGACTGAACATTAAGGAGAGGGAACATCACTGTCATAGGATAATGAATGCCAGACTGAACATTAAGGAGAGGGAACATCACTGTCATAGGAGAATCATTGCCAGACTGAACATTAAGGAGAGGGAACTTCACTGTCATAGGAGAACGAATGCCAGACTGAACATTAAGGAGAGGAAATATCACTGTCATAGGAGAATGAATGCCAGACTGAGCACTAAGGAGAGGGAAGATCACTGTCATAGGAGAATCAATGCCAGACTGAGCACTAAGGAGAGGGAAGCTCACTGTCATAGGAGAACGAATGCCAGACTGAGCACTAAAGAGAGAGAACATCACTGTCATAGGAGAATCAATGCCAGACTGAGAACTAAGGAGAGGGAACTTCACTGTCATAGGAGAATCAATGCCAGACTGAGCACTAAGGAGAGAGAAGATCACTGTCATAGGAGAACGAATGCCAGACTGAGCACTAAAGAGAGAGAAGATCACTGTCATAGGAGAATCAATGCCAGCCTGAGCAGTAAGGAGAGGGAACTTCACTGTCATAGGAGAATCAATGCCAGACTGAGCACTAAGGAGAGGGAACTTCACTGTCATAGGAGAACGAATGCCAGACTGAGCACTAAAGAGAAAGAAGATCACTGTCATAGGAGAATCAATGCCAGACTGAGCACTAAGTAGAGGGAAGATCACTGTCATAGGAGAATCAATGCCAGACTGAGCACTAAGGAGAGCGAACTTCACTGTCATAGGAGAATCAATGCCAGACTGAGCACTAAGGAGAGGGAACTTCACTGTCATAGGAGAATGAATGCCAGACTGAACAGTAAGGAGAGGGAACTTCACTGTCATAGGATAATGAATGCCAGACTGAGCACTAAGGAGAGGGAACATCACTGTCATAGGAGAATGAATGCCAGACTGAACATTAAGGAGAGGGAACATCACTGTCATAGGATAATGAATGCCAGACTGAACATTAAGGAGAGGGAACATCACTGTCATAGGAGAATCATTGCCAGACTGAACATTAAGGAGAGGGAACTTCACTGTCATAGGAGAATCAATGCCAGACTGAGCACTAAGGAGAGGGAACTTCACTGTCATAGGAGAATCAATGCCAGACTGAGCACTAAGGAGAGGGAACTTCACTGTCATAGGAGAATCAATGCCAGACTGAGCACTAAGGAGAGGGAAGATCACTGTCATAGGATAATGAATGCCAGACTGATCACTAAGGAGAGGGAACATCACTGTCATAGGAGAATGAATGCCAGACTGAACATTAAGGAGAGGGAACTTCACTGTCATAGGAGAATGAATGCCAGACTGAACATTAAGGAGAGGGAAGATCACTGTCATAGGAGAATCAATGCCAGACTGATCATTAAGGAGAGGGAACTCACTGTCATAGGAGAATGAATGCCAGACTGAGCACTAAGGAGAGGGAACTCACTGTCATAGGAGAATGAATGCCAGACTGAGCACTAAGGAGAGGGAACTTCACTGTCATAGGAGAACGAATGCCAGACTGAACATTAAGGAGAGGGAACTTCACTGTCATAGGATAATGAATGCCAGACTGAGCACTAAGGAGAGGGAACTTCACTGTCATAGGAGAACGAATGCCAGACTGAACATTAAGGAGAGGGAACTCACTGTCATAGGAGAATGAATGCCAGACTGAGCACTAAGGAGAGGGAACATCACTGTCATAGGAGAATGAATGCCAGACTGAACATTAAGGAGAGGGAACATCACTGTCATAGGATAATGAATGCCAGACTGAACATTAAGGAGAGGGAACATCACTGTCATAGGAGAATCATTGCCAGACTGAACATTAAGGAGAGGGAACTTCACTGTCATAGGAGAATCAATGCCAGACTGAGCACTAAGGAGAGGGAACTTCACTGTCATAGGAGAATCAATGCCAGACTGAGCACTAAGGAGAGGGAACTTCACTGTCATAGGAGAATCAATGCCAGACTGAGCACTAAGGAGAGGGAAGATCACTGTCATAGGATAATGAATGCCAGACTGATCACTAAGGAGAGGGAACATCACTGTCATAGGAGAATGAATGCCAGACTGAACATTAAGGAGAGGGAACTTCACTGTCATAGGAGAATGAATGCCAGACTGAACATTAAGGAGAGGGAAGATCACTGTCATAGGAGAATCAATGCCAGACTGAACATTAAGGAGAGGGAACTCACTGTCATAGGAGAATGAATGCCAGACTGAGCACTAAGGAGAGGGAACTCACTGTCATAGGAGAATGAATGCCAGACTGAGCACTAAGGAGAGGGAACTTCACTGTCATAGGAGAACGAATGCCAGACTGAACATTAAGGAGAGGGAACTTCACTGTCATAGGATAATGAATGCCAGACTGAGCACTAAGGAGAGGGAACTTCACTGTCATAGGAGAACGAATGCCAGACTGAACATTAAGGAGAGGGAACTCACTGTCATAGGAGAACGAATGCCAGACTGAACATTAAGGAGAGGGAACTCACTGTCATAGGAGAACGAATGCCAGACTGAGCACTAAGGAGAGGGAACTCACTGTCATAGGAGAACGAATGCCAGACTGAACATTAAGGAGAGGGAACTTCACTGTCATAGGAGAACGAATGCCAGACTGAGCACTAACCTCCTAATATGGCTAAATGTTCATCTGCCTCACCTAAAGCCCATTCTGGTGGGAAGCTGCTATAGACCACCAAGTGATAACAGTCAGCATCTGGATAACATGTGTGAAATGCTTGATAATGTATGTGATATCAACAGAGAGGTATATTTTCTGGGGGATTTAAACATTGACCTGCTTTCATCAAGCTGCCCACTCAAGAAAAAACTTCAAACTGTAACCAGTTCCTGCAACCTGGTTCAGGTTGTCAGTCAACCTACCAGGGTAGTTACAAACAGCATGTATTGATCACATCTTTACTAATGCTGCAGAAATCTGCTGTAAGGCAGTATCCAGATCCATCAGATGTAGTGATCACAATATAGTATATAGTAGCCATATCTAGGAAAACCAACGTTCCAAGGCTGGGCCTAATATAGTGTATATGAGGTCATACAAGTTGTAGTGATTCCTATGTTGTTGATGTAAATAATATCTGTTGGTCCGTGGTGTGTAATGAGGAGCAAACAGACATTACAACTTGACACATTTATGTAATTGCTTATTCCAGTTACTAATAAACATGCATCCATTAAGAAAATGACTGTAAAAACTGTTAAATCCCCTTGGATTGATGAGGAATTGAAAAATTGTGTGGTTGAGAGGGACGAGGCAAAAGGAATGGCAAATAAGTCTGGCTGCACAACTGATTGGCAAACATGCTGCAAAATGAGAAATGTGTCATGTGACTAAACTAAATAAAAGAAGAAGAAACTACACTGAAACAAAGATAAATTATATAAAGAATGATAGTAAAAGGCTTTGGGGAACCTTCAATGACATTTTGGGAAAAAAGGCAAACTCATTTTAGGCAAAAATATAAAAAAAGGGGTCTATCCCTAAAACGTTTTAATCTAGTAAACAATGTGATGGTGAGCTGGTTTTAAGCACCAAATTACTACTTTCTGTGAACACACACAACGGACAATGATGGTGGTGTACTTTAAACAACGCCCTTATTCTAACATATAGACAAACAATAGTTTGAGTTAAAAGCTTGTGTCTGATCTGCATACAGCAAAGTATACAACCATAACAAAGGTAACCTTCTCAAATCTGCCACAAAAGAAAATGAAAAAAACATATATACTCATATTTTTGCTCTGATTCCACTCGAGGGGTTAAGTGAGTCATAGGGATTCATCCCATCGATCAACAGAACAGATCATCCTCCTCTTCCGTGTCACAGGAAGGCACTGTCTGTTCCGACGAATCCACTTCCTGTTCACTGACACCTGTTTCCTGTACGTTGGTGGTGTGGAACCACGGATGGATAAGCACCTCGGCGGCAGTCAGTCTGTCCCATGGTTCTTTCCTCAGCAGGGATCGCAGCAGGCACTTGGCCCGGGGAGAGAGGCCCTCGGGTAGGCAGCACTGGCCCCGGCGGATCTTGGAGAAGAGGGTAGCTGGGTCTGGGTCGTGGAAAGGGTAGCGTCCCACCAGCATAGTGTAGAGCATCACCCCTAGGGACCAGACGTCCGCCTGCTTCCCTGAGTAGGAGCTGGAGCCGTTCAGGATCTCTGGGCTGATGTAGGCTGGGCAGCCGTAGGTGTCTGACGTGGAGTCATCATCTCCTTCTAGAACCCTGCAGTCCTCCAGGCCTTCCAGCTTCACATGGGTCCTACAGGACAGAAAGAGCATGGGTTATTAGCAGAGAGGAAGAGGCAAAGCAAGAGGCTCCACTCCCTTAAAAATCTGTTCACGTGAGAATACAACAATAAGCAGACCAAGTGGAGATTTTTTGTATTGCGGTTTATGAAAGAGTTGCAGATTTGATCAACATAAAAAATGTGATTGATAATTTCAATAGAAGTTCCGTAATCTTTAGGTTGTTACGTTATTAGTAGAATTCACAATTCTGTCCTACAGGACAATGCTGAACATGGGTTGGTTGTTTATTTTGCTTATTGTTTAATCAGAATATATTTCAAATTCTATGAAGGACAAATTACTAAGGCATACCATCATGCTTAAAGACAACACAGCATGGTTTGGGTATTAGAGACAGGACAACACAGCATGGTTTGGGTATTAGAGACAGGACAACACAGCATGGTTTGGGTATTAGAGACAGGACAACACAGCATGGTTTGGGTATTAGAGACAGGACAACACAGCATGGTTTGGGTATTAGAGACAGGACAACACAGCATGGTTTGGGTATTAGAGACATGACAACACAGCATGGTTTGGGTATTAGAGACAGGACAACACAGCATGGTTTGGTTATTAGAGACAGGACAACACAGCATGGTTTGGGTATTAGAGACAGGACAATACAGCATGGTTTGGTTATTAGAGACAGGACAATACAGCATGGTTTGGTTATTAGAGACAGGACAATACAGCATGGTTTGGTTATTAGAGACAGGACAATACAGCATGGTGTGGGTATTAGAGACAGGACAACACAGCATGGTTTGGGTATTAGAGACAGGACAACACAGCATGGTTTGGGTATTAGAGATGGGACAATACAGCATGGTTTGGTTATTAGAGACAGGACAACACAGCATGTTTTGGGTATTAGAGACAGGACAACACAGCATGGTTTGGGTATTAGAGACAGGACAATACAGCATGGTTTTGGTATTAGAGACAGGACAACACAGCATGGTTTGGGTATTAGAGACAGGACAACACAGCATGGTTTGGGTATTAGAGACAGGACAACACAGCATGGTTTGGTTATTAGAGACAGGACAACACAGCATGGTTTGGGTATTAGAGACAGGACAACACAGCATGGTTTGGTTATTAGAGACAGGACAACACAGTATGGTTTGGGTATTAGAGACAGGACAACACAGCATGGTTTGGTTATTAGAGATAGGACAACACAGCATGGTTTGGGTATTAGAGACAGGACAACACAGCACGGTTTGGGTATTAGAGACAGGACAACACAGCATGGTTTGGGTATTAGAGACAGGACAACACAGCATGGTTTGGTTATTAGAGACAGGACAATACAGCATGGTTTGGTTATTAGAGACAGGACAATACAGCATGGTTTGGTTATTAGAGACAGGACAATACAGCATGGTGTGGGTATTAGAGACAGGACAACACAGCATGGTTTGGGTATTAGAGACAGGACAACACAGCATGGTTTGGGTATTAGAGATGGGACAATACAGCATGGTTTGGTTATTAGAGACAGGACAACACAGCATGTTTTGGGTATTAGAGACAGGACAACACAGCATGGTTTGGGTATTAGAGACAGGACAATACAGCATGGTTTTGGTATTAGAGACAGGACAACACAGCATGGTTTGGGTATTAGAGACAGGACAACACAGCATGGTTTGGGTATTAGAGACAGGACAACACAGCATGGTTTGGTTATTAGAGACAGGACAACACAGCATGGTTTGGTTATTAGAGACAGGACAACACAGCATGGTTTGGGTATTAGAGACAGGACAACACAGCATGGTTTGGTTATTAGAGACAGGACAACACAGCATGGTTTGGGTATTAGAGACAGGACAACACAGCATGGTTTGGGTATTAGAGACAGGACAACACAGCATGGTTTGGGTATTAGAGACAGGACAACACAGCATGGTTTGGGTATTAGAGACAGGACAACACAGCATGGTTTGGGTATTAGAGACAGGACAATACAGCATGGTTTTGGTATTAGAGACAGGACAACACAGCATGGTTTGGGTATTAGAGACAGGACAACACAGCATGGTTTGGGTATTAGAGACAGGACAACACAGCATGGTTTGGTTATTAGAGACAGGACAACACAGCATGGTTTGGTTATTAGAGACAGGACAACACAGCATGGTTTGGGTATTAGAGACAGGACAATACAGCATGGTTTGGTTATTAGAGACAGGACAACACAGCATGGTTTGGGTATTAGAGACAGGACAACACAGCATGGTTTGGTTATTAGAGATAGGACAACACAGCATGGTTTGGGTATTAGAGACAGGACAACACAGCATGGTTTGGGTATTAGAGACAGGACAACACAGCATGGTTTGGGTATTAGAGACAGGACAACACAGCATGGTTTGGGTATTAGAGACAGGACAACACAGCATGGTTTGGTTATTAGAGACAGGACAACACAGCATGGTTTGGTTATTAGAGACAGGACAACACAGCATGGTTTGGTTATTAGAGACAGGACAACACAGCATGGTTTGATTATTAGAGACAGGACAACACAGCATGGTTTGGGTATTAGAGACAGGACAACACAGCATGGTTTGGTTATTAGAGACAGGACAACACAGCATGGTTTGGGTATTAGAGACAGGACAACACAGCATGGTTTGGGTATTAGAGACAGGACAACACAGCATGGTTTGGGTATTAGAGACAGGACAACACAGCATGGTTTGGGTATTAAAGACAGGACAACACAGCATGGTTTGGTTATTAGAGACATGACAACACAGCATGGTTTGGTTATTAGAGACAGGACAACACAGCATGGTTTGGGTATTAGAGACAGGACAACACAGCATTGTTTGGGTATTAGAGTCAGGACAACACAGCATGGTTTGGTTATTAGAGACAGGACAACACAGCATGGTTTGGGTATTAGAGACAGGACAACACAGCATGGTTTGGTTATTAGAGACGGGACAACACAGCATGGTTTGGGTATTAGAGACAGGACAACAAAGCATGGTTTGGTTATTAGAGACAGGACAACACAGCATGGTTTGGGTATTAGAGACAGGACAACACAGCATGGTTTGGTTATTAGAGACAGGACAACACAGCATGGTTTGGGTATTAGAGACAGGACAACACAGCATGGTTTGGGTATTAGAGACAGGACAATACAGCATGGTTTGGATATTAGAGACAGGACAACACAGCATGGTTTGGTTATTAGAGACAGGACAACACAGCATGGTTTGGGTATTAGAGACAGGACAACACAGCATGGTTTGGGTATTAGAGACAGGACAACACAGCATGGTTTGGGTATTAGAGACAGGACAATACAGCATGGTTTGGGTATTAGAGACAGGACAACACAGCATGGTTTGGGTATTAGAGACAGGACAACACAGCATGGTTTGGGTATTAGAGACAGGACAACACAGCATGGTTTGGTTATTAGAGACAGGACAACACAGCATGGTTTGGTTATTAGAGACAGGACAACACAACATGGTTTGGGTATTAGAGACAGGACAACACAGCATGGTTTGGTTATTAGAGATAGGACAACACAGCATGGTTTGGGTATTAGAGACAGGACAACACAGCATGGTTTGGGTATTAGAGACAGGACAACACAGCATGGTTTGGGTATTAGAGACAGGACAACACAGCATGGTTTGGGTATTAGAGACAGGACAACACAGCATGGTTTGGTTATTAGAGACAGGACAACACAGCATGGTTTGGTTATTAGAGACAGGACAACACAGCATGGTTTGGTTATTAGAGACAGGACAACACAGCATGGTTTGATTATTAGAGACAGGACAACACAGCATGGTTTGGGTATTAGAGACAGGACAATACAGCATGGTTTGGTTATTAGAGACAGGACAACACAGCATGGTTTGGGTATTAGAGACAGGACAACACAGCATGGTTTGGGTATTAGAGACAGGACAACACAGCATGGTTTGGGTATTAGAGACAGGACAACACAGCATGGTTTGGGTATTAAAGACAGGACAACACAGCATGGTTTGGTTATTAGAGACAGGACAACACAGCATGGTTTGGTTATTAGAGACAGGACAACACAGCATGGTTTGGGTATTAGAGACAGGACAACACAGCATTGTTTGGGTATTAGAGTCAGGACAACACAGCATGGTTTGGTTATTAGAGACAGGACAACACAGCATGGTTTGGTTATTAGAGACAGGACAACACAGCATGGTTTGGTTATTAGAGACGGGACAACACAGCATGGTTTGGGTATTAGAGACAGGACAACAAAGCATGGTTTGGTTATTAGAGACAGGACAACACAGCATGGTTTGGGTATTAGAGACAGGACAACACAGCATGGTTTGGTTATTAGAGACAGGACAACACAGCATGGTTTGGGTATTAGAGACAGGACAACACAGCATGGTTTGGGTATTAGAGACAGGACAATACAGCATGGTTTGGATATTAGAGACAGGACAACACAGCATGGTTTGGTTATTAGAGACAGGACAACACAGCATGGTTTGGGTATTAGAGACAGGACAACACAGCATGGTTTGGGTATTAGAGACAGGACAACACAGCATGGTTTGGGTATTAGAGACAGGACAATACAGCATGGTTTGGGTATTAGAGACAGGACAACACAGCATGGTTTGGGTATTAGAGACAGGACAACACAGCATGGTTTGGGTATTAGAGACAGGACAACACAGCATGGTTTGGTTATTAGAGACAGGACAACACAGCATGGTTTGGTTATTAGAGACAGGACAACACAACATGGTTTGGGTATTAGAGACAGGAGAACACAGCATGGTTTGGTTATTAGAGACAGGACAACACAGCATGGTTTGGGTATTAGAGACAGGACAACACAGCATGGTTTGGTTATTAGAGACAGGACAACACAGCATGGTTTGGGTATTAGAGACAGGACAACACAGCATGGTTTGGGTATTAGAGACAGGACAACACAGCATGGTTTGGGTATTAGAGACAGGACAACACAGCATGGTTTGGGTATTAGAGACAGGACAACACAGCATGGTTTGGTTATTAGAGACAGGACAACACAGCATGGTTTGGTTATTAGAGACAGGACAACACAGCATGGTTTGGTTATTAGAGACAGGACAACACAGCATGGTTTGGGTATTAGAGACAGGACAACACAGCATGGTTTGGGTATTAGAGACAGGACAACACAGCATGGTTTGGTTATTAGAGACAGGACAACACAGCATGGTTTGGGTATTAGAGACAGGACAACACAGCATGGTTTGGGTATTAGAGACAGGACAACACAGCATGGTTTGGGTATTAGAGACAGGACAACACAGCATGGGTTGGGTATTAGAGACAGGACAACACAGCATGTTTTGGTTATTAGAGACAGGGCAACACAGCATGGTTTGGGTATTAGAGACAGGACAACACAGCATGGTTTGGTTATTAGAGACAGGACAACACAGCATGGTTTGGTTATTAGAGACAGGACAACACAGCATGGTTTGGTTATTAGAGACAGGACAATACAGCATGGTTTGGGTATTAGAGACAGGACAACACAGCATGGTTTGGTTATTAGAGACAGGACAACACAGCATGGTTTGGTTATTAGAGACAGGACAACACAGCATGGTTTGGTTATTAGAGACAGGACAACACAGCATGGTTTGGTTATTAGAGACAGGACAACACAGCATGGTTTGGTTATTAGAGACAGGACAACACAGCATGGTTTGGTTATTAGAGACAGGACAACACAGCATGGTTTGGTTATTAGAGACAGGACAACACAGCATGGTTTGGTTATTAGAGACAGGACAATACAGCATGGTTTGGGTATTAGAGACAGGACAACACAGCATGGTTTGGTTATTAGAGACAGGACAACACAGCATGGTTTGGTTATTAGAGACAGGACAACACAGCATGGTTTGGTTATTAGAGACAGGACAACACAGCATGGTTTGGTTATTAGAGACAGGACAACACAGCATGGTTTGGTTATTAGAGACAGGACAATACAGCATGGTTTGGGTATTAGAGACAGGACAACACAGCATGGTTTGGTTATTAGAGACAGGACAACACAGCATGGTTTGGTTATTAGAGACAGGACAACACAGCATGGTTTGGTTATTAGAGACAGGACAACACAGCATGGTTTGGTTATTAGAGACAGGACAACACAGCATGGTTTGGTTATTAGAGACAGGAAAACACAGCATGGTTTGGGTATTAGAGACAGGACAACACAGCATGGTTTGGGTATTAGAGACAGGACAACACAGCATGGGTTGGGTATTAGAGACAGGACAACACAGCATGTTTTGGTTATTAGAGACAGGACAACACAGCATGGTTTGGTTATTAGAGACAGGACAACACAGCATGGTTTGGTTATTAGAGACAGGACAACACAGCATGGTTTGGTTATTAGAGACAGGACAACACAGCATGGTTTGGTTATTAGAGACAGGACAATACAGCATGGTTTGGGTATTAGAGACAGGACAACACAGCATGGTTTGGTTATTAGAGACAGGACAACACAGCATGGTTTGGTTATTAGAGACAGGACAACACAGCATGGTTTGGTTATTAGAGACAGGACAACACAGCATGGTTTGGTTATTAGAGACAGGACAACACAGCATGGTTTGGTTATTAGAGACAGGACAATACAGCATGGTTTGGGTATTAGAGACAGGACAACACAGCATGGTTTGGTTATTAGAGACAGGACAACACAGCATGGTTTGGTTATTAGAGACAGGACAACACAGCATGGTTTGGTTATTAGAGACAGGACAACACAGCATGGTTTGGTTATTAGAGACAGGACAACACAGCATGGTTTGGTTATTAGAGACAGGACAACACAGCATGGTTTGGGTATTAGAGACAGGACAACACAGCATGGTTTGGGTATTAGAGACAGGACAACACAGCATGGTTTGGTTATTAGAGACAGGACAACACAGCATGGTTTGGGTATTAGAGACAGGACAACACAGCATGGTTTGGTTATTAGAGACAGGACAATACAGCATGGTTTGGTTATTAGAGACAGGACAACACAGCATGGTTTGGTTATTAGAGACAGGACAACACAGCATGGTTTGGTTATTAGAGACAGGACAACGCAGCATGGTTTGGTTATTAGAGACAGGACAACACAGCATGGTTTGGTTATTAGAGACAGGACAATACAGCATGGTTTGGTTATTAGAGACAGGACAACACAGCATGGTTTGGTTATTAGAGACAGGACAATACAGCATGGTTTGGTTATTAGAGACAGGACAACACAGCATGGTTTGGTTATTAGAGACAGGACAATACAGCATGGTTTGGTTATTAGAGACAGGACAACACAGCATGGTTTGGTTATTAGAGACAGGACAACACAGCATGGTTTGGGTATTAGAGACAGGACAACACAGCATGGTTTGGTTATTAGAGACAGGACAATACAGCATGGTTTGGTTATTAGAGACAGGACAACACAGCATGGTTTGGTTATTAGAGACAGGACAATACAGCATGGTTTGGTTATTAGAGACAGGACAACACAGCATGGTTTGGGTATTAGAGACAGGACAACACAGCATGGTTTGGGTATTAGAGACAGGACAATACAGCATGGTTTGGTTATTAGAGACAGGACAACACAGCATGGTTTGGTTATTAGAGACAGGACAACACAGCATGGTTTGGTTATTAGAGACAGGACAATACAGCATGGTTTGGGTATTAGAGACAGGACAACACAGCATGGTTTGGTTATTAGAGACAGGACAACACAGCATGGTTTGGTTATTAGAGACAGGACAACACAGCATGGTTTGGTTATTAGAGACAGGACAACACAGCATGGTTTGGGTATTAGAGACAGGACAACACAGCAAGGTTTGGGTATTAGAGACAGGACAACACAGCATGGTTTGGGTATTAGAGACAGGACAACACAGCATGGTTTGGTTATTAGAGACAGGACAACACACATTGATGTACTACAGTATCAAGAGGACAAGTTAGTGATCTGAGACTGGATGGGATGTGTCCCAACGAGAGCCCTATTCCCTACACAGGGCCTATAGGGCTCTGGTCAAAAGTAGTGCACTATAAACACTGAGTGCACTAAACATGAGGTCAACCTTCAGGGCACCAAAGCAAATGTTATTGGTTACATACACATGGTTAGCAGATGTTATTGGTCACAGACACGTGGTTAGCAGATGTTATTGGTCACGTACACATGTTCAGCAGATGTTATTGGTCACGTACACATGTTCAGCAGATGTTATTGGTCACATACACATGGTTAGCAGATGTTATTGGTTACATACACGTGTTCAGCAGATGTTATTGGTCACATGGTTAGCAGATGTTATTGGTCACATACACGTGTTCAGCAGATGTTATTGGTCACATGGTTAGCAGATGTTATTGGTCACATGGTTAGCAGGTGTTATTGGTCACGTACACGTGGTTAGCAGGTGTTATTGGTCACATGGTTAACAGATGTTATTGGTCACATGGTTAGCAGATGTTATTGGTCACATGGTTAGCAGATGTTATTGGTCACATGGTTAGCAGATGTTATTGGTCACATGGTTAGCAGATGTTATTGGTCACAAGGTTAGCAGATGTTATTGGTCACATGGTTAGCAGATGTTATTGGTCACGTACACCTGGTTAGCAGATGTTATTGGTCACATACACATGGTTAGCAGATGTTATTGGTCACATGGTTAGCAGATGTTATTGGTCACATGGTTAGCAGATGTTATTGGTCACATGGTTAGCAGATGTTATTGGTCACATGGTTAGCAGATGTTATTGGTCACATACACATGGTTAGCAGATGTTATTGGTCACATGGTTAGCAGATGTTATTGGTCACATGGTTAGCAGATGTTATTGGTCACATGGTTAGCAGATGTTATTGGTCACATGGTTAGCAGATGTTATTGGTCACATGGTTAGCAGATGTTATTGGTCACGTACACCTGGTTAGCAGATGTTATTGGTCACATACACATGGTTAGCAGATGTTATTGGTCACATGGTTAGCAGATGTTATTGGTCACATGGTTAGCAGATGTTATTGGTCACATACACATGGTTAGCAGATGTTATTGGTCACATGGTTAGCAGATGTTATTGGTCACATACACATGGTTAGCAGATGTTATTGGTCACGTACACGTGGTTAGCAGATGTTACTGGTCACGTACACGTGGTTAGCAGATGTTATTGGTCACATGGTTAGCAGATGTTATTGGTCACATGGTTAGCAGATGTTATTGGTCACATGGTTAGCAGATGTTATTGGTCACATGGTTAGCAGATGTTATTGGTCACATGGTTAGCAGATGTTATTGGTCACGTACACCTGGTTAGCAGATGTTATTGGTCACATACACATGGTTAGCAGATGTTATTGGTCACATGGTTAGCAGATGTTATTGGTCACATGGTTAGCAGATGTTATTGGTCACGTGTTTAGCAGATGTTATTGGTCACATGGTTAGCAGATGTTACTGGTCACATACACGTGGTTAGCAGATGTTATTGGTCACATACACATGGTTAGCAGATGTTAATGGTCACATACACATGGTTAGCAGATGTTACTGGTCACATACACATGGTTAGCAGATGTTATTGGTCACATGGTTAGCAGATGTTAATGGTCACATACACATGGTTAGCAGATGTTATTGGTCACATGGTTAGCAGATGTTATTGGTCACGTGTTTACCAGATGTTATTGGTCACATACACATGGTTAGCAGATGTTAATGGTCACATACACATGGTTAGCAGATGTTATTGGTCACATACACATGGTTAGAAGATGTTATTGGTCACATGGTTAGCAGATGTTATTGGTCACATGTTCAGCAGATGTTATTGGTCACATGGTTAGCAGATGTTATTGGTCACATGTTCAGCAGATGTTATTGGTCACGTGGTTAGCAGATGTTATTGGTCACATACACATGGTTAGCAGATGTTATTGGTCACATACACATGGTTAGCAGATGTTATTGGTCACGTGGTTAGCAGATGTTATTGGTCACATACACATGTTCAGCAGATGTTATTGGTCACATGGTTAGCAGATGTTATTGGTCACATGTTCAGCAGATGTTATTGGTCACATACACATGGTTAGCAGATGTTATTGGTCACATGGTTAGCAGATGTTAATGGTCACATACACGTGGTTAGCAGATGTTATTGGTCACATGGTTAGCAGATGTTAATGGTCACATACACATGGTTAGCAGATGTTATTGGTCACATGGTTAGCAGATGTTAATGGTCACATACACGTGTTCAGCAGATGTTATTGGTCACATACACATGGTTAGCAGATGTTATTGGTCACATACACATGGTTAGCAGATGTTATTGGTCACATGGTTAGCAGATGTTATTGGTCACATGGTTAGCAGGTGTTATTGGTCACATACACATGGTTAGCAGATGTTATTGCTGGTGTAGCGAAATGCTTGCGTTTCTAGCTCCGACAGTGCAGTAATATCTAACAATTTCACAACATATACCCAATACACACAAGTCTAAGTAAAGGAATGGAATGAAGAATATATAAATATATGGACGAGCGATGACAGAGCGGCATAGACTAAGACTCTACAAGGCGTTGAAAACACTCCACAGCTGGCCCATGTTGACTCCAAGGCTTCCACACAGTTGTGTGGCTGGATGTCCTTTGGTTGGTGGACTGTTCTTGATAAACACACAAAACTGTGGAGCGATGAAAACCCTGATACAAACCTGTGCGCCTGGCACCTACTATCATACCCTGTTCAAAGGGCACTTTAATCTGTTGGTCTTTCCCATTCACCCTCTGAATTACACAAATACACATCTCAAAAGGCTTAATCATCCTCCTTTAACCTGTCTCCTCCTCTTCATCGGAGTTCTGTCAGTGTCGTGTTCCTGGTTTCGTTGTTTTATTAAAAACCTTTCACCTGCTTCCCGACTCACCGCCCCATCGTTACACATCTACACTGATTTGAAATGGGTTTAACAGGTGACATCAGTAAGGAATCATAGCTTTCACCTGGATTCACCTGGTCAGTCTGTCATGGAAATGGTTTATACCCTCAGTGTATATATAGGGAATACAGTGCCATTTGGGATTTAGCCAATATCTGGCCCACTTGTAACCCAAGAAAGACCACGTAGAGAGTTTTAACAGCGGCTAACATTGTGGTCTGTCAGAGAGAGGGGCTGCAAACAGCCCTGGTGCATAGCGACACAACGGAAGAGAGAGAGAGAGACATCTCAATGTGGAGTACAGTAATCCCTCGTTTATCGCGGGGGTTACGTTCCGAAAATGACCCGCGATAAGTGAAATCCGCGAAATAGAAAACTTTTTTTTTTTTTACAATTAGCAACTATTACATGTATACAAATACAGTGACTCACGTGTAGGCCGTTTCACTGCTCTTCAGACTGGGCCGCTGCATCCTGACTGCGCTCTGCAGTGTTCTCTTCTTCTGAAGCCCGCGGTGCAGGTGTGTTTGTTCGGGAGAAGAACATAGTGATAGGCAGCTGTTGTCGCTCTTTTTTCTTCTTTGCAAAAAGATCCTTGTACACCGACATGCCACCATCGATTACGTTGGAGAACTGTAATGAACGGCTCATCAAAGGGTCCCATTCCTCAGCTACTCGCTTAAGTTCAGTGGCCATTCGCACCATGGTTGCTAAGCGACCAAGCGTTAGTCCTTCCTTCCTTCCTGGCCAACTTAATGTAAATTTGCCAAGCTGTTTTATGTACGTACACATAACTGCACGAGACGACAAAATGATAGCACAATTCGTAGCATGTTTTGATACAAGAAGCGGGAGTGAGTTTTTAGCGAATCAGAATGCAGAGCACAATGCACCAAAAAAAAAAAAAAAATGCATTATGAAAATCCGCGAAATAGCGAATCCGCGATAAGTGAACCGCGAAGTGGCGAGGGATCACTGTAGTCCTCTTCTCTTTTCCCCTCCTCTTCTCTCCTCTCTACTCCCTCTCCTCACCTCCTCTCCTCCCCCCTTCCTCTCCTCCCCCCTCCCCTTCTCTCTTCTCCTCCCCTCTCTCCTCTCCTCTGGCAGGTCAAGCTGTCATCTAGGTCAAATGTCTGGTGGGTCTGTCTGCCTGGTGTGTGTCTATGTATCTGACCTGGCAGCAGAGTGTTGCAATGTCAACCACCCACGTCAACGTCTAGCTAGCTAAAATTATCTCTGTGCAAGGCTGGCTGTATTCACAAAGTCTCGGTTCATGATCTCCAACTTTCTCTGAGCGCCTCCCTCCCTCCCTCCCTCCCTCCCTCCCTCCCTCCCTCCCTCCCTCCCTCCCTCCCTCCCTCCCTCCCTCCCTCCCTCCCTCCCTCCCTCCCTCATTACCTCCCTCATTCCCTCCCTCCCTCCCCTCATTCCCTCCCTCCCTCCCGCCCCTCCCTCCCTCATTCCCTCCCTCTCTCCCTCCTCCCCTACAGACAGACCTTGAGGCTGTCTGTAGGGGAGGAGGCGGAGGAGGTGTTCTACAGTAAGACATTGAGGCTGTCTGTAGGGGGAGGAGGGGGAGGAGGTGTTCTACAGTAAGACATTGAGGCTGTCTGTAGGGGAGGAGGGGGAGGAGGTGTTCTACAGTAAGACATTGAGGCTGTCTGTAGGGGGAGGAGGGGGAGGAAGTGTTCTACAGTAAGACATTGAGGCTGTCTGTAGGGGAGGAGGTGTTCTACAGTAAGACATTGAGGCTGTCTGTAGGGGGATGAGGGGGAGGAGGTGTTCTACAGTAAGACATTGAGGCTGTCTGTAGGGGGAGGAGGTGTTCTACAGTAAGACATTGAGGCTGTCTGTAGGGGAGGAGGGGGAGGAGGTGTTCTACAGTAAGACATTGAGGCTGTCTGTAGGGGAGGAGGGGGAGGAGGTGTTCTACAGTAAGACATCGAGGCTGTCTGTAGGGGGAGGAGGTGTTCTACAGTAAGACATTGAGGCTGTCTGTAGGGGGAGGAGGTGTTCTACAGTAAGACATTGAGGCTGTCTGTAGGGGAGGAGGTGTTCTACAGTAAGACATTGAGGCTGTCTGTAGGGGAGGAGGGGGAGGAGGTGTTCTACAGTAAGACATTGAGGCTGTCTGTAGGGGGAGGAGGTGTTCTACAGTAAGACATTGAGGCTGTCTGTAGGGGGAGGAGGTGTTCTACAGTAAGACATTGAGGCTGTCTGTAGGGGAGGAGGTGTTCTACAGTAAGACATTGAGGCTGTCTTTAGGGGAGGAGGGGGAGGAGGTGTTCTACAGTAAGACATTGAGGCTGTCTGTAGGGGAGGAGGTGTTCTACAGTAAGACATTGAGGCTGTCTGTAGGGGGAGGAGGTGTTCTACAGTAAGACATTGAGGCTGTCTGTAGGGGGAGGAGGTGTTCTACAGTAAGACATTGAGGCTGTCTGTAGGGGGAGGAGGTGTTCTACAGTAAGACATTGAGGCTGTCTGTAGGGGGAGGAGGGGGAGGAGGTGTTCTACAGTAAGACATTGAGGCTGTCTGTAGGGGGAGGAGGGGGAGGAGGTGTTCTACATTAAGACATTGAGGCTGTCTGTAGGGGGAGGAGGTGTTCTACAGTAAGACATTGAGGCTGTCTGTAGGGGGAGGAGGTGTTCTACAGTAAGACATTGAGGCTGTCTGTAGGGGGAGGAGGTGTTCTACAGTAAGACATTGAGGCTGTCTGTAGGGGGAGGAGGTGTTCTACAGTAAGACATTGAGGATGTCTGTAGGGGGAGGAGGTGTTCTACAGTAAGACATTGAGGCTGTCTGTAGGGGGAGGAGGTGTTCTACAGTAAGACATTGAGGCTGTCTGTAGGGGAGGAGGTGTTCTACAGTAAGACATTGAGGCTGTCTGTAGGGGGAGGAGGGGGAGGAGGTGTTCTACATTAAGACATCGAGGCTGTCTGTAGGGGGAGGAGGTGTTCTACAGTAAGACATTGAGGCTGTCTGTAGGGGGAGGAGGTGTTCTACAGTAAGACATTGAGGCTGTCTGTAGGGGAGGAGGTGTTCTACAGTAAGACATTGAGGCTGTCTGTAGGGGGAGGAGGGGGAGGAGGTGTTCTACAGTAAGACATTGAGGCTGTCTTTAGGGGAGGAGGGGGAGGAGGTGTTCTACAGTAAGACATTGAGGCTGTCTGTAGGGGAGGAGTTGTTCTACAGTAAGACATTGAGGCTGTCTGTAGGGGGAGGAGGTGTTCTACAGTAAGACATTGAGGCTGTCTGTAGGGGGAGGAGGTGTTCTACAGTAAGACATTGAGGCTGTCTGTAGGGGAGGAGTTGTTCTACAGTAAGACATTGAGGCTGTCTGTAGGGGAGGAGGTGTTCTACAGTAAGACATTGAGGCTGTCTGGAGGGGGAGGGGGGGGAGGAGGTGTTCTACAGTAAAGACATTGAGGCTGTCTGTAGGGGAGGAGGTGTTCTACAGTAAGACATCGAGGCTGTCTGTAGGGGGAGGAGGGGAGGAGGTGTTCTACAGTAAGACATTAAGGCTGTCTGGAGGGGGGGAGGTGTTCTACAGTAAGACATTGAGGCTGTCTGTAGGGGGAGGAGGGGGAGGAGGTGTTCTACAGTAAGACATTGAGGCTGTCTGTAGGGGAGGAGGGGGAGGAGGTGTTCTACAGTAAGACATTGAGGCTGTCTGTAGGGGGAGGAGGGGGAGGAAGTGTTCTACAGTAAGACATTGAGGCTGTCTGTAGGGGAGGAGGTGTTCTACAGTAAGACATTGAGGCTGTCTGTAGGGGGATGAGGGGGAGGAGGTGTTCTACAGTAAGACATTGAGGCTGTCTGTAGGGGGAGGAGGTGTTCTACAGTAAGACATTGAGGCTGTCTGTAGGGGAGGAGGGGGAGGAGGTGTTCTACAGTAAGACATTGAGGCTGTCTGTAGGGGAGGAGGGGGAGGAGGTGTTCTACAGTAAGACATCGAGGCTGTCTGTAGGGGGAGGAGGTGTTCTACAGTAAGACATTGAGGCTGTCTGTAGGGGGAGGAGGTGTTCTACAGTAAGACATTGAGGCTGTCTGTAGGGGAGGAGGTGTTCTACAGTAAGACATTAAGGCTGTCTGGAGGGGGAGGAGGTGTTCTACAGTAAGACATTGAGGCTGTCTGTAGGGGAGGAGGGGGAGGAGGTGTTCTACAGTAAGACATTGAGGCTGTCTGTAGGGGGAGGAGGTGTTCTACAGTAAGACATTGAGGCTGTCTGTAGGGGGAGGAGGTGTTCTACAGTAAGACATTGAGGCTGTCTGTAGGGGAGGAGGTGTTCTACAGTAAGACATTGAGGCTGTCTTTAGGGGAGGAGGGGGAGGAGGTGTTCTACAGTAAGACATTGAGGCTGTCTGTAGGGGAGGAGGTGTTCTACAGTAAGACATTGAGGCTGTCTGTAGGGGGAGGAGGTGTTCTACAGTAAGACATTGAGGCTGTCTGTAGGGGGAGGAGGTGTTCTACAGTAAGACATTGAGGCTGTCTGTAGGGGGAGGAGGTGTTCTACAGTAAGACATTGAGGCTGTCTGTAGGGGGAGGAGGGGGAGGAGGTGTTCTACATTAAGACATTGAGGCTGTCTGTAGGGGGAGGAGGTGTTCTACAGTAAGACATTGAGGCTGTCTGTAGGGGGAGGAGGTGTTCTACAGTAAGACATTGAGGCTGTCTGTAGGGGAAGGAGGTGTTCTACAGTAAGACATTGAGGCTGTCTGTAGGGGGAGGAGGTGTTCTACAGTAAGACATTGAGGATGTCTGTAGGGGGAGGAGGTGTTCTACAGTAAGACATTGAGGCTGTCTGTAGGGGGAGGAGGTGTTCTACAGTAAGACATTGAGGCTGTCTGTAGGGGAGGAGGTGTTCTACAGTAAGACATTGAGGCTGTCTGTAGGGGGAGGAGGGGGAGGAGGTGTTCTACATTAAGACATCGAGGCTGTCTGTAGGGGGAGGAGGTGTTCTACAGTAAGACATTGAGGCTGTCTGTAGGGGGAGGAGGTGTTCTACAGTAAGACATTGAGGCTGTCTGTAGGGGAGGAGGTGTTCTACAGTAAGACATTGAGGCTGTCTGTAGGGGGAGGAGGGGGAGGAGGTGTTCTACAGTAAGACATTGAGGCTGTCTTTAGGGGAGGAGGGGGAGGAGGTGTTCTAAAGTAAGACATTGAGGCTGTCTGTAGGGGAGGAGTTGTTCTACAGTAAGACATTGAGGCTGTCTGTAGGGGGAGGAGGTGTTCTACAGTAAGACATTGAGGCTGTCTGTAGGGGGAGGAGGTGTTCTACAGTAAGACATTGAGGCTGTCTGTAGGGGGAGGAGGAGGAGGAGGTGTTCTACAGTAAGACATTGAGGCTGTCTGTAGGGGGAGGAGGGGGAGGAGGTGTTCTACAGTAAGACATTGAGGCTGTCTGTAGGGGGAGGAGGTGTTCTACAGTAAGACATTTGGCTGTCTGTAGGGGAGGAGGGGGAGGAGGGGGTAATAGCATATTACCAGTAAACTCTGATTGACATGAAGGAATTCTGAGTGTAGTAGAAAACAGTACTGTGAATAGGTGACCGTGAAAAACAATAAACATTTTATTTGGCCAATAACCCGAATTACACCGTGAAACCAAAGTCTTCTTCCTCATCGGACTAAGGTTCAGAGTTGGGTAACACTTTACTTAAATGCTTGCAGTTAATAAATTATCACAAAGATGTCTCTTCCCGTTTATCTTCTAGGGGGGAATGTGTTGTGAAATCGTGTAGGAAGGAATCGAAGTCTCCTCACTTGCAGAAGGAAACCATAGACGGTACAGTTTAAAGATAGACTGAAACTGCTTATGCAATAGAAATCCCCGATCACACTTGTAGGTGATGTCATGGCGACTTTGGCTAGCTCAGCTCATACGTAGAAACACGTCATCGGGTCTAAAGGTCATCCCGCTCCGAACTGCATGTGCAGGCCGTCAAATCAAAGGCACTTCTTTGATATAAAGTTGTTTACGATTACATTTTTTTTTAAACGTGTCAGTTTGTCACTTTCACGAGGTTGGAGTAGTAACATGTTCAACTACTGTAGACTTTAGCTCAAATCTAGGTTGTGTCATTGACTTGTCAAACCCCAAACCCCGGCCTGGTCTGCCTGGTCTGTTTCGTAAGCGTTCCCTGAAGTCTCACCATGTTGCACCTCTGGGTTTAGAAACTCTAATGAGGAAACTCTTGGCCAAACCCCTTCCATCCCGCATAGTAGGTGGTGGGATGAATATTACATTTTGTGATCGACAATATACCACAGAAGAAGAACCCCTCCCTCCCATCCCGCATAGTAGGTGGTGGGATGAATATTACATTTTGTGATCGACAATATACCATAGAAGAAGAACCCCTCCCTCCCATCCCGCATAGTAGGTGGTGGGATGAATATTACATTTTGTGATCGACAATATACCATAGAAGAAGAACCCCTCCCTCCCATCCCGCATAGTAGGTGGTGGGATGAATATTACATTTTGTGATCGACAATATACCATAGAAGAAGAACCCCTCCCTCCCATTCCGCATAGTAGGTGGTGGGATGAATATTACATTTTGTGATCGACAATATACCATAGAAGAAGAACCCCTCCCTTCCGCTAATTTACATTTTACATTCTAGTCATTTAGCAGACACTCTTATCCAGAGTAACTTACAGGAGCAATTAGGGGTTAAGTGCCTTTTGCTCAAGGGCACATCGGCAGATTTTTCACCTAGTCGGATCTGGGATTCAAACCAGCGTCCTTTCGGGTTACTGGCCGACCGCTCTTAAATCAGCTGGACTACCTGCCTCCCGTCTTCATGATCCGGTTGGACGTGCACGAAGCAGTAAACATGGAAGATGTGAGTGAGGATGTTTTCAACACAGTTATTTAAAATCGTAGCAGTGTCCATTCCATCCTGTCATTTAAGCCACTGCAACAGTTACGCTTATAAAATGTGACTGGCAAAGGGAATTGTTTTGCATGCTTGCCAACTGGCTATGGCAAAGGGAACGTTGTATACAGCTGGCCGGCCAGCTGCATCATTCATTCTACTTTACTATCAACTGCCAGCTCTATCAATATATCTACTTTACTGTCAACTGGCCAGCTGTATCAGGCATCTTTAGATGAAAACAAATGTATTTGCTAGCTATTCATTTGATTGATTGAGAATGCCATGAACTAGTTTGCTAGATTGAAACTGCTGGGGGAAAGATACTTTTAGTCATGTAGTGTATGTAGACTGTATGGGCTCAATTTCGCACCATATGTATTGAATTCAATATAAAATTAAATGTGAACATGAACAATAAGGTTGAGAATGTAAACATTATATTTTCGAGGACGGGTGAAATAATGGATGTTGAAATCAAAAACCAAACAATTCAAAAGCAAAATGTCTAGAAGACATCAAGAGCAAACCTAATTTTAAAGCGAGAGCAAAACTCTATGAAAAATGATTTTTAAAAAATGTTTGAAAACGAATCCAAAACTAGTTTCCACTTAAACTTTCCCAGCAACCAATCCTATCGAATACATTTTGCCTAGTCTCTTGCCTGCATGTACTACCATTTGGTTACGCTACTCGTATCTTTTGGTTACGCTACTCGTATCTTTTGGTTACGCTACTCGTATCTTTTGGTTACGCGACTCGTATCTTTGCTTTCAATGTCTGTTTCTTTGCTTTCACCGCAAGTCTTTTCGATTGCGAGTTTTGTCATTATTTTTCCGTGAAGGGCGGTGTTTAGAGGGAGGCGTAGACAATAAGTCTCCATTGGTCCGCTAGGTTTGGAGTGACGGTCCAGCCTCCACTCTTCTGGGAAGGCTTTCCACTAGATGATGGAACATTGCTGCTATAACAGCCTCCACTCTTCTGGGAAGGCTTTCCAATAGATGTTGGAACATTGCTGCTATAACAGCCTCCACTCTTCTGGGAAGACTTTCCACTAGATGTTGGAACATTGCTGCTATAACAGCCTCCACTCTTCTGGGAAGACTTTCCACTAGATGTTGGAACATTGCTGCTATAACAGCCTCCACTCTTCAGGGAAGGCTTTCCACTAGATGATGGAACATTGCTGCTATAACAGCCTCCACTCTTCTGGGAAGGCTTTCCACTAGATGTTGGAACATTGCTGCTATAACAGCCTCCACTCTTCTGGGAAGGCTTTCCACTAGATGATGGAACATTGCTGCTATAACAGCCTCCACTCTTCTGGGAAGGCCTTCCACTAGATGTTGGAACATTGCTGTTATAACAGCCTCCACTCTTCTGGGAAGGCCTTCAACTAGATGATGGAACATTGCTGCTATAACAGCCTCCACTCTTCTGGGAAGGCTTTCCACTAGATGTTGGAACATTGCTGCTATAACAGCCTCCACTCTTCTGGGAAGGCTTTCCACTAGATGTTGGAACATTGCTGCTATAACAGCCTCCACTCTTCTGGGAAGGCTTTCCACTATATGTTGGAACATTGCTGCTATAACAGCCTCCACTCTTCTGGGAAGGATTTCCACTAGATGATGGAACATTGCTGCTATAACAGCCTCCACTCTTCTGGGAAGGCTTTCCACTAGATGATGGAACATTGCTGCTATAACAGCCTCCACTCTTCTGGGAAGGCTTTCCACTAGATGATGGAACATTGCTGCTATAACAGCCTCCACTCTTCTGGGAAGGCTTTCCACTAGATGATGGAACATTGCTGCTATAACAGCCTCCACTCTTCTGGGAAGGCTTTCCACTAGATGATGGAACATTGCTGCTATAACAGCCTCCACTCTTCTGGGAAGGCTTTCCACTAGATGATGGAACATTGCTGCTATAACAGCCTCCACTCTTCTGGGAAGGCTTTCCACTAGATGATGGAACATTGCTGCTATAACAGCCTCCACTCTTCTGGGAAGGCTTTCCACGAGATGATGGAACATTGCTGCTATAACAGCATCCACTCTTCTGGGAAGGCTTTCCACGGGATGATGGAACATTGCTGCTATAACAGCCTCCACTCTTCTGGGAAGGCTTTCCACTAGATGTTGGAACATTGCTGCTATAACAGCCTCCACTCTTCTGGGAAGGCCTTCCACTAGATGTTGGAACATTGCTGCTATAACAGCCTCCACTCTTCTGGGAACGCTTTCCACTAGATGTTGGAACATTGCTGCTATAACAGCCTCCACTCTTCTGGGAAGGCTTTCCACTAGATGTTGGAACATTGCTGTTATAACAGCCTCCACTCTTCTGGGAAGGCTTTCCACTAGATGTTGGAACATTGCTGCTATAACAGCCTCCACTCTTCTGGGAAGGCTTTCCACTAGATGTTGGAACATTGCTGCTATAACAGCCTCCACTCTTCTGGGAAGGCTTTCCACTAGATGTTGGAACATTGCTGCTGTAACAGCCTCCACTCTTCTGGGAAGGCTTTCCACTAGATGTTGGAACATTGCTGTTATAACAGCCTCCACTCTTCTGGGAAGGCTTTCCACTAGATGTTGGAACATTGCTGTTATAACAGCCTCCACTCTTCTGGGAAGGCTTTCCACTAGATGATGGAACAGTGCTGCTATAACAGCCTCCACTCTTCTGGGAAGGCTTTCCACTAGATGATGGAACATTGCTGCTATAACAGCCTCCACTCTTCTGGGAAGGCTTTCCACTAGATGATGGAACATTGCTGCTATAACAGCCTCCACTCTTCTGGGAAGGCTTTCCACTAGATGTTGGAACATTGCTGCTATAACAGCCTCCACTCTTCTGGGAAGGCTTTCCACTAGATGATGGAACATTGCTGCTATAACAGCCTCCACTCTTCTGGGAAGGCTTTCCACTAGATGATGGAACATTGCTGCTATAACAGCCTCCACTCTTCTGGGAAGGCTTTCCACGAGATGATGGAACATTGCTGCTATAACAGCCTCCACTCTTCTGGGAAGGCTTTCCACTAGATGATGGAACATTGCCGCTATAACAGCCTCCACTCTTCTGGGAAGGCTTTCCACTAGATGATGGAACATTGCTGCTATAACAGCCTCCACTCTTCTGGGAAGGCTTTCCACTAGATGATGGAACATTGCTGCTATAACAGCCTCCACTCTTCTGGGAAGGCTTTCCACTAGATGATGGAACATTGCTGCTATAACAGCCTCCACTCTTCTGGGAAGGCTTTCCACGAGATGATGGAACATTGCTGCTATAACAGCCTCCACTCTTCTGGGAAGGCTTTCCACGGGATGATGGAACATTGCTGCTATAACAGCCTCCACTCTTCTGGGAAGGCTTTCCACTAGATGTTGGAACATTGCTGCCATAACAGCCTCCACTCTTCTGGGAAGGCCTTCCACTAGATGTTGGAACATTGCTGCTATAACAGCCTCCACTCTTCTGGGAACGCTTTCCACTAGATGTTGGAACATTGCTGCTATAACAGCCTCCACTCTTCTGGGAAGGCTTTCCACTAGATGTTGGAACATTGCTGTTATAACAGCCTCCACTCTTCTGGGAAGGCTTTCCACTAGATGTTGGAACATTGCTGCTATAACAGCCTCCACTCTTCTGGGAAGGCTTTCCACTAGATGTTGGAACATTGCTGCTGTAACAGCCTCCACTCTTCTGGGAAGGCTTTCCAATAGATGTTGGAACATTGCTGTTATAACAGCCTCCACTCTTCTGGGAAGGCTTTCCACTAGATGTTGGAACATTGCTGTTATAACAGCCTCCACTCTTCTGGGAAGGCTTTCCACTAGATGATGGAACAGTGCTGCTATAACAGCCTCCACTCTTCTGGGAAGGCTTTCCACTAGATGATGGAACATTGCTGCTATAACAGCCTCCACTCTTCTGGGAAGGCTTTCCACTAGATGATGGAACATTGCTGCTATAACAGCCTCCACTCTTCTGGGATGGCTTTCCACTAGATGATGGAACATTGCTGCTATAACAGCCTCCACTCTTCTGGGAAGGCTTTCCACTAGATGTTGGAACATTGCTGCTATAACAGCCTCCACTCTTCTGGGAAGGCTTTCCACTAGATGTTGGAACATTGCTGCTATAACAGCCTCCACTCTTCTGGGAAGGCTTTCCACTAGATGATGGAACATTGCTGCTATAACAGCCTCCACTCTTCTGGGAAGGCTTTCCAATAGATGTTGGAACATTGCTGCTATAACAGCCTCCACTCTTCTGGGAAGACTTTCCACTAGATGTTGGAACATTGCTGCTATAACAGCCTCCACTCTTCTGGGAAGACTTTCCACTAGATGTTGGAACATTGCTGCTATAACAGCCTCCACTCTTCAGGGAAGGCTTTCCACTAGATGATGGAACATTGCTGCTATAACAGCCTCCACTCTTCTGGGAAGGCTTTCCACTAGATGATGGAACATTGCTGCTATAACAGCCTCCACTCTTCTGGGAAGGCTTTCCACGAGATGATGGAACATTGCTGCTATAACAGCCTCCACTCTTCTGGGAAGGCTTTCCACTAGATGTTGGAACATTGCTGCTATAACAGCCTCCACTCTTCTGGGAAGGCCTTCCACTAGATGTTGGAACATTGCTGTTATAACAGCCTCCACTCTTCTGGGAACGCTTTCCACTAGATGTTGGAACATTGCTGCTGTAACAGCCTCCACTCTTCTGGGAAGGCTTTCCACTAGATGTTGGAACATTGCTGTTATAACAGCCTCCACTCTTCTGGGAAGGCTTTCCACTAGATGATGGAACATTGCTGCTATAACAGCCTCCACTCTTCTGGGAAGGCTTTCCACTAGATGATGGAACATTGCTGCTATAACAGCCTCCACTCTTCTGGGAAGGCTTTCCACTAGATGATGGAACATTGCTGCTATAACAGCCTCCACTCTTCTGGGAAGGCTTTCCACTAGATGTTGGAACATTGCTGCTATAACAGCCTCCACTCTTCTGGGAAGGCTTTCCACTAGATGATGGAACATTGCTGCTATAACAGCCTCCACTCTTCTGGGAAGGCTTTCCACTAGATGATGGAACATTGCTGCTATAACAGCCTCCACTCTTCTGGGAAGGCTTTCCAATAGATGTTGGAACATTGCTGCTATAACAGCCTCCACTCTTCTGGGAAGACTTTCCACTAGATGTTGGAACATTGCTGCTATAACAGCCTCCACTCTTCAGGGAAGGCTTTCCACTAGATGATGGAACATTGCTGCTATAACAGCCTCCACTCTTCTGGGAAGGCTTTCCACTAGATGTTGGAACATTGCTGCTATAACAGCCTCCACTCTTCTGGGAAGGCTTTCCACTAGATGATGGAACATTGCTGCTATAACAGCCTCCACTCTTCTGGGAAGGCTTTCCACTAGATGATGGAACATTGCTGCTATAACAGCCTCCACTCTTCTGGGAAGGCTTACCACGAGATGATGGAACATTGCTGCTATAACAGCCTCCACTCTTCTGGGAAGGCCTTCCACTAGATGTTGGAACATTGCTGTTTAACAGCCTCCACTCTTCTGGGAACGCTTTCCACTAGATGTTGGAACATTGCTGCTGTAACAGCCTCCACTCTTCTGGGAAGGCTTTCCACTAGATGTTGGAACATTGCTGTTATAACAGCCTCCACTCTTCTGGGAAGGCTTTCCACTAGATGATGGAACATTGCTGCTATAACAGCCTCCACTCTTCTGGGAAGGCTTTCCACTAGATGATGGAACATTGCTGCTATAACAGCCTCCACTCTTCTGGGAAGGCTTTCCACTAGATGATGGAACATTGCTGCTATAACAGCCTCCACTCTTCTGGGAAGGCTTTCCACTAGATGATGGAACATTGCTGCTATAACAGCCTCCACTCTTCTGGGAAGGCTTTCCACTAGATGTTGGAACATTGCTGCTATAACAGCCTCCACTCTTCTGGGAAGGCTTTCCACTAGATGATGGAACATTGCTGCTATAACAGCCTCCACTCTTCTGGGAAGTCTTTCCACTAGATGATGGAACATTGCTGCTATAACAGCCTCCACTCTTCTGGGAAGGCTTTCCACGAGATGATGGAACATTGCTGCTATAACAGCCTCCACTCTTCTGGGAAGGCTTTCCACGAGATGATGGAACATTGCTGCTATAACAGCCTCCACTCTTCTGGGAAGGCTTTCCACTAGATGTTGGAACATTGCTGCTATAACAGCCTCCACTCTTCTGGGAAGACTTTCCACTAGATGTTGGAACATTGCTGCTATAACAGCCTCCACTCTTCAGGGAAGGCTTTCCACTAGATGATGGAACATTGCTGCTATAACAGCCTCCACTCTTCTGGGAAGGCTTTCCACTAGATGTTGGAACATTGCTGCTATAACAGCCTCCACTCTTCTGGGAAGGCTTTCCACTAGATGATGGAACATTGCTGCTATAACAGCCTCCACTCTTCTGGGAAAGCTTTCCACTAGATGATGGAACATTGCTGCTATAACAGCCTCCACTCTTCTGGGAAGGCTTTCCACGAGATGATGGAACATTGCTGCTATAACAGCCTCCACTCTTCTGGGAAGGCTTTCCACGAGATGATGGAACATTGCTGCTATAACAGCCTCCACTCTTCTGGGAAGGCTTTCCACTAGATGTTGGAACATTGCTGCTATAACAGCCTCCACTCTTCTGGGAAGGCTTTCCACTAGATGTTGGAACATTGCTGCTATAACAGCCTCCACTCTTCTGGGAAGGCTTTCCACTAGATGTTGGAACATTGCTGCTATAACAGCCTCCACTCTTCTGGGAAGGATTTCCACTAGATGATGGAACATTGCTGCTATAACAGCCTCCACTCTTCTGGGAAGGCTTTCCACTAGATGATGGAACATTGCTGCTATAACAGCCTCCACTCTTCTGGGAAGGCTTTCCACGAGATGATGGAACATTGCTGCTATAACAGCCTCCACTCTTCTGGGAAGGCTTTCCACTAGATGTTGGAACATTGCTGCTATAACAGCCTCCACTCTTCTGGGAAGGCCTTCCACTAGATGTTGGAACATTGCTGCTATAACAGCCTCCACTCTTCTGGGAACGCTTTCCACTAGATGTTGGAACATTGCTGCTGTAACAGCCTCCACTCTTCTGGGAAGGCTTTCCACTAGATGTTGGAACATTGCTGTTATAACAGCCTCCACTCTTCTGGGAAGGCTTTCCACTAGATGATGGAACATTGCTGCTATAACAGCCTCCACTCTTCTGGGAAGGCTTTCCACTAGATGATGGAACATTGCTGCTATAACAGCCTCCACTCTTCTGGGAAGGCTTTCCACTAGATGTTGGAACATTGCTGCTATAACAGCCTCCACTCTTCTGGGAAGGCTTTCCACTAGATGATGGAACATTGCTGCTATAACAGCCTCCACTCTTCTGGGAAGGCTTTCCACTAGATGTTGGAACATTGCTGCTATAACAGCCTCCACTCTTCTGGGAAGGCTTTCCAATAGATGTTGGAACATTGCTGCTATAACAGCCTCCACTCTTCTGGGAAGACTTTCCACTAGATGTTGGAACATTGCTGCTATAACAGCCTCCACTCTTCAGGGAAGGCTTTCCACTAGATGATGGAACATTGCTGCTATAACAGCCTCCACTCTTCTGGGAAGGCTTTCCACTAGAAGTTGGAACATTGCTGCTATAACAGCCTCCACTCTTCTGGGAAGGCTTTCCACTAGATGATGGAACATTGCTGCTATAACAGCCTCCACTCTTCTGGGAAGGCTTTCCACTAGATGATGGAACATTGCTGCTATAACAGCCTCCACTCTTCTGGGAAGGCTTTCCACGAGATGATGGAACATTGCTGCTATAACAGCCTCCACTCGTCTGGGAAGGCTTTCCACGAGATGATGGAACATTGCTGCTATAACAGCCTCCACTCTTCTGGGAAGGCTTTCCACTAGATGTTGGAACATTGCTGCTATAACAGCCTCCACTCTTCTGGGAAGGCTTTCCACTAGATTTTGGAACATTGCTGCTATAACAGCCTCCACTCTTCTGGGAAGGCTTTCCACTAGATGTTGGAACATTGCTGCTATAACAGCCTCCACTCTTCTGGGAAGGATTTCCACTAGATGATGGAACATTGCTGCTATAACAGCCTCCACTCTTCTGGGAAGGCTTTCCACTAGATGGTGGAACATTGCTGCTATAACAGCCTCCACTCTTCTGGGAAGGCTTTCCACTAGATGATGGAACATTGCTGCTATAACAGCCTCCACTCTTCTGGGAAGGCTTTCCACTAGATGATGGAACATTGCTGCTATAACAGCCTCCACTCTTCTGGGAAGGCTTTCCACTAGATGATGGAACATTGCTGCTATAACAGCCTCCACTCTTCTGGGAAGGCTTTCCACTAGATGATGGAACATTGCTGCTATAACAGCCTCCACTCTTCTGGGAAGGCTTTCCACTAGATGATGGAACATTGCTGCTATAACAGCCTCCACTCTTCTGGGAAGGCTTTCCACGAGATGATGGAACATTGCTGCTATAACAGCCTCCACTCTTCTGGGAAGGCTTTCCACGAGATGATGGAACATTGCTGCTATAACAGCCTCCACTCTTCTGGGAAGGCTTTCCACTAGATGTTGGAACATTGCTGCTATAACAGCCTCCACTCTTCTGGGAAGGCCTTCCACTAGATGTTGGAACATTGCTGCTATAACAGCCTCCACTCTTCTGGGAAGGCTTTCCACTAGATGTTGGAACATTGCTGCTATAACAGCCTCCACTCTTCTGGGAAGGCTTTCCACTAGATGTTGGAACATTGCTGTTATAACAGCCTCCACTCTTCTGGGAAGGCTTTCCACTAGATGTTGGAACATTGCTGCTATAACAGCCTCCACTCTTCTGGGAAGGCTTTCCACTAGATGTTTGAACATTGCTGCTATAACAGCCTCCACTCTTCTGGGAAGGCTTTCCACTAGATGTTGGAACATTGCTGCTGTAACAGCCTCCACTCTTCTGGGAAGGCTTTCCACTAGATGTTGGAACATTGCTGTTGTAACAGCCTCCACTCTTCTGGGAAGGCTTTCCACTAGATGTTGGAACATTGCTGTTATAACAGCCTCCACTCTTCTGGGAAGGCTTTCCACTAGATGATGGAACATTGCTGCTATAACAGCCTCCACTCTTCTGGGAAGGCTTTCCACTAGATGATGGAACATTGCTGCTATAACAGCCTCCACTCTTCTGGGAAGGCTTTCCACTAGATGATGGAACATTGCTGCTATAACAGCCTCCACTCTTCTGGGAAGGCTTTCCACTAGATGTTGGAACATTGCTGCTATAACAGCCTCCACTCTTCTGGGAAGGCTTTCCACTAGATGATGGAACATTGCTGCTATAACAGCCTCCACATTTCTGGGAAGGCTTTCCACTAGATGATGGAACATTGCTGCTATAACAGCCTCCACTCTTCTGGGAAGGCTTTCCACTAGATGATGGAACATTGCTGCTATAACAGCCTCCACTCTTCTGGGAAGGCTTTCCACTAGATGTTGGAACATTGCTGCTATAACAGCCTCCACTCTTCTGGGAAGGCTTTCCACTAGATGATGGAACATTGCTGCTATAACAGCCTCCACTCTTCTGGGAAGGCTTTCCACTAGATGATGGAACATTGCTGCTATAACAGCCTCCACTCTTCTGGGAAGGCTTTCCAATAGATGTTGGAACATTGCTGCTATAACAGCCTCCACTCTTCTGGGAAGGCTTTCCACTAGATGTTGGAACATTGCTGCTATAACAGCCTCCACTCTTCAGGGAAGGCTTTCCACTAGATGATGGAACATTGCTGCTATAACAGCCTCCACTCTTCTGGGAAGGCTTTCCACTAGATGTTGGAACATTGCTGCTGTAACAGCCTCCACTCTTCTGGGAAGGCTTTCCACTAGATGATGGAACTTTGCTGCTATAACAGCCTCCACTCTTCTGGGAAGGCTTTCCACTAGATGTTGGAACATTGCTGCTATAACAGCCTCCACTCTTCTGGGAAGGCTTTCCACTAGATGTTGGAACATTGCTACTGTAACAGCCTCCACTCTTCTGGGAAGGTTTTCCACTAGATGTTGGAACATTGCTGCTATAACAGCCTCCACTCTTCTGGGAAGGCTTTCCACTAGATGATGGAACATTGCTGTTATAACAGCCTCCAGTCTTCTGGGAAGGCTTTCCACTAGATGCTGGAACTTTGCTGCTTTAACAGCCTCCCCTCTTCTGGGAAGGCTTTCCACTAGATGTTGGAACATTGCTGCTGTAACAGCCTCCACTCTTCTGGGAAGGCTTTCCACTAGATGTTGGAACATTGCTGTTATAACAGCCTCCACTCTTCTGGGAAGGCTTTCCAATAGATGTTGGAACATTGCTGTTATAACAGCCTCCACTCTTCTGGGAAGGCTTTCCACTAGATGATGGAACATTGCTGCGATAACAGCCTCCACTCTTCTGGGAAGGCTTTCCACTAGATGATGGAACATTGCTGCTATAACAGCCTCCACTCTTCTGGGAAGGCTTTCCACTAGATGATGGAACATTGCTGCTATAACAGCCTCCACTCTTCTGGGAAGGATTTCCACTAGATTATGGAACTTTGCTGCTATAACAGCCTCCACTCTTCTGGGAAGGCTTTCCACTAGATGATGGAACATTGCTGCTATAACAGCCTCCACTCTTCTGGGAAGGCTTTCCAATAGATGTTGGAACATTGCTGCTATAACAGCCTCCACTCTTCTGGGAAGGCTTTCCACTAGATGTTGGAACATTGCTGCTATAACAGCCTCCACTCTTCAGGTAAGGCTTTCCACTAGATGATGGAACATTGCTGCTATAACAGCCTCCACTCTTCTGGGAAGGCTTTCCACTAGATGTTGGAACATTGCTGCTGTAACAGCCTCCACTCTTCTGGGAAGGCTTTCCACTAGATGTTGGAACATTGCTGCTATAACAGCCTCCACTCTTCTGGGAAGGCTTTCCACTAGATGATGGAACATTGCTGTTATAACAGCCTCCACTCTTCTGGGAAGGCTTTCCAATAGATGTTGGAACATTGCTGCTATAACAGCCTCCACTCTTCTGGGAAGGCTTTCCACTAGATGATGGAACATTGCTGCTATAACAGCCTCCACTCTTCTGGGAAGGCTTTCCACTAGATGTTGGAACATTGCTGCTATAACAGCCTCCACTCTTCTGGGAAGGCTTTCCACTAGATGTTGGAACATTGCTGCTATAACAGCCTCCACTCTTCTGGGAAGGCTTTCCACTAGATGTTGGAACATTGCTGCTATAACAGCCTCCACTCTTCTTGGAAGGCTTTCCACTAGATGTTGGAACATTGCTGCTATAACAGCCTCCACTCTTCTGGGAAGGCTTTCCACTAGATGATGGAACATTGCTGCTATAACAGCCTCCACTCTTCTGGGAAGGCTTTCCACTAGATGATGGAACATTGCTGCTATAACAGCCTCCACTCTTCTGGGAAGGCTTTCCACTAGATGTTGGAACATTGCTGCTATAACAGCCTCCACTCTTCTGGGAAGGCTTTCCACTAGATGATGGAACATTGCTGCTATAACAGCCTCCACTCTTCTGGGAAGGCTTTCCACTAGATGTTGGAACATTGCTGCTATAACAGCCTCCACTCTTCTGGGAAGGCTTTCCACTAGATGATGGAACATTGCTGCTATAACAGCCTCCACTCTTCTGGGAAGGCTTTCCACTAGATGATGGAACATTGCTGCTATAACAGCCTCCACTCTTCTGGGAAGGCTTTCCAATAGATGTTGGAACATTGCTGCTATAACAGCCTCCACTCTTCTGGGAAGGCTTTCCACTAGATGTTGGAACATTGCTGCTATAACAGCCTCCACTCTTCAGGGAAGGCTTTTCACTAGATGATGGAACATTGCTGCTATAACAGCCTCCACTCTTCTGGGAAGGCTTTCCACTAGATGTTGGAACATTGCTGCTATAACAGCCTCCACTCTTCTGGGAAGGCTTTCCACTAGATGATGGAACATTGCTGCTATAACAGCCTCCACTCTTCTGGGAAGGCTTTCCACTAGATGTTGGAACATTGCTGCTATAACAGCCTCCACTCTTCTGGGAAGGCTTTCCACTAGATGATGGAACATTGCTGCTATAACAGCCTCCACTCTTCTGGGAAGGCTTTCCACTAGATGATGGAACATTGCTGCTATAACAGCCTCCACTCTTCTGGGAAGGCTTTCCAATAGATGTTGGAACATTGCTGCTATAACAGCCTCCACTCTTCTGGGAAGGCTTTCCACTAGATGTTGGAACATTGCTGCTATAACAGCCTCCACTCTTCAGGGAAGGCTTTTCACTAGATGATGGAACATTGCTGCTATAACAGCCTCCACTCTTCTGGGAAGGCTTTCCACTAGATGTTGGAACATTGCTGCTGTAACAGCCTCCACTCTTCTGGGAAGGCTTTCCACTAGATGATGGAACTTTGCTGCTATAACAGCCTCCACTCTTCTGGGAAGGCTTTCCACTAGATGTTGGAACATTGCTGCTATAACAGCCTCCACTCTTCTGGGAAGGCTTTCCACTAGATGTTGGAACATTGCTGCTGTAACAGCCTCCACTCTTCTGGGAAGGTTTTCCACTAGATGTTGGAACATTGCTGCTATAACAGCCTCCACTCTTCTGGGAAGGCTTTCCACTAGATGATGGAACATTGCTGTTATAACAGCCTCCAGTCTTCTGGGAAGGCTTTCCACTAGATGTTGGAACTTTGCTGCTTTAACAGCCTCCACTCTTCTGGGAAGGCTTTCCACTAGATGTTGGAACATTGCTGCTGTAACAGCCTCCACTCTTCTGGGAAGGCTTTCCACTAGATGTTGGAACATTGCTGTTATAACAGCCTCCACTCTTCTGGAAAGGCTTTCCAATAGATGTTGGAACATTGCTGTTATAACAGCCTCCACTCTTCTGGGAAGGCTTTCCACTAGATGATGGAACATTGCTGCTATAACAGCCTCCACTCTTCTGGGAAGGCTTTCCACTAGATGATGGAACATTGCTGCTATAACAGCCTCCACTCTTCTGGGAAGGCTTTCCACTAGATGATGGAACATTGCTGCTATAACAGCCTCCACTCTTCTGGGAAGGCTTTCCACTAGATGTTGGAACAATGCTGCTATAACAGCCTCCACTCTTCTGGGAAGGCTTTCCACTAGATGATGGAACTTTGCTGCTATAACAGCCTCCACTCTTCTGGGAAGGCTTTCCACTAGATGATGGAACTTTGCTGCTATAACAGCCTCCACTCTTCTGGGAAGGCTTTCCACTAGATGATGGAACATTGCTGCTATAACAGCCTCCACTCTTCTGGGAAGGCTTTCCAATAGATGTTGGAACATTGCTGCTATAACAGCCTCCACTCTTCTGGGAAGGCTTTCCACTAGATGTTGGAACATTGCTGCTATAACAGCCTCCACTCTTCAGGTAAGGCTTTCCACTAGATGATGGAACATTGCTGCTATAACAGCCTCCACTCTTCTGGGAAGGCTTTCCACTAGATGTTGGAACATTGCTGCTGTAACAGCCTCCACTCTTCTGGGAAGGCTTTCCACTAGATGTTGGAACATTGCTGCTATAACAGCCTCCACTCTTCTGGGAAGGCTTTCCACTAGATGATGGAACATTGCTGTTATAACAGCCTCCACTCTTCTGGGAAGGCTTTCCAATAGATGTTGGAACATTGCTGCTATAACAGCCTCCACTCTTCTGGGAAGGCTTTCCACTAGATGATGGACCATTGCTGCTATAACAGCCTCCACTCTTCTGGGAAGGCTTTCCACTAGATGATGGAACATTGCTGCTATAACAGCCTCCACTCTTCTGGGAAGGCTTTCCACTAGATGTTGGAACATTGCTGCTATAACAGCCTCCACTCTTCTGGGAAGGCTTTCCACTAGATGTTGGAACATTGCTGCTATAACAGCCTCCACTCTTCTGGGAAGGCTTTCCACTAGATGTTGGAACATTGCTGCTATAACAGCCTCCACTCTTCTGGGAAGGTTTTCCACTAGATGATGGAACATTGCTGCTATAACAGCCTCCACTCTTCTGGGAAGGCTTTCCACTAGATGATGGAGCATTGCTGCTATAACAGCCTCCACTCTTCTGGAAAGGCTTTCCACTAGATGATGGAACATTGCTGCTATAACAGCCTCCACTCTTCTGGGAAGGCTTTCCACTAGATGATGGAACATTGCTGCTATAACAGCCTCCACTCTTCTGGGAAGGCTTTCCACTAGATGATGGAACATTGCTGCTATAACAGCCTCCACTCTTCTGGGAAGGCTTTCCACTAGATGATGGAACATTGCTGCTATAACAGCCTCCACTCTTCTGGGAAGGCTTTCCACTAGATGATGGAACATTGCTGCTATAACAGCCTCCACTCTTCTGGGAAGGCTTTCCACGAGATGATGGAACATTGCTGCTATAACAGCCTCCACTCTTCTGGGAAGGCTTTCCACGAGATGATGGAACATTGCTGCTATAACAGCCTCCACTCTTCTGGGAAGGCTTTCCACTAGATGTTGGAACATTGCTGCTATAACAGCCTCCACTCTTCTGGGAAGGCCTTCCACTAGATGTTGGAACATTGCTGCTATAACAGCCTCCACTCTTCTGGGAATGCTTTAAACTAGATGTTGGAACATTGCTGTTATAACAGCCTCCACTCTTCTGGGAAGGCTTTCCACTAGATGTTGGAACATTGCTGTTATAACAGCCTCCACTCTTCTGGGAAGGCTTTCCACTAGATGTTGGAACATTGCTGCTATAACAGCCTCCACTCTTCTGGGAAGGCTTTCCACTAGATGTTGGAACATTGCTGCTATAACAGCCTCCACTCTTCTGGGAAGGCTTTCCACTAGATGTTGGAACATTGCTGCTGTAACAGCCTCCACTCTTCTGGGAAGGCTTTCCTTTAGATGTTGGAACATTGCTGTTATAACAGCCTCCACTCTTCTGGGAAGGCTTTCCACTAGATGTTGGAACATTGCTGTTATAACAGCCTCCACTCTTCTGGGAAGGCTTTCCACTAGATGTTGGAACATTGCTGTTATAACAGCCTCCACTCTTCTGGGAAGGCTTTCCACTAGATGATGGAACATTGCTGCTATAACAGCCTCCACTCTTCTGGGAAGGCTTTCCACTAGATGATGGAACATTGCTGCTATAACAGCCTCCACTCTTCTGGGAAGGCTTTCCACTAGATGATGGAACATTGCTGCTATAACAGCCTCCACTCTTCTGGGAAGGCTTTCCACTAGATGTTGGAACATTGCTGCTATAACAGCCTCCACTCTTCTGGGAAGGCTTTCCACTAGATGTTGGAACATTGCTGCTATAACAGCCTCCACTCTTCTGGGAAGGCTTTCCACTAGATGATGGAACATTGCTGCTATAACAGCCTCCACTCTTCTGGGAAGGCTTTCCACTAGATGTTGGAACATTGCTGCGATAACAGCCTCCACTCTTCTGGGAAGGCTTTCCACTAGATGTTGGAACATTGCTGCTATAACAGCCTCCACTCTTCAGGGAAGGCTTTCCACTAGATGATGGAACATTGCTGCTACAACAGCCTCCACTCTTCTGGGAAGGCTTTCCACTAGATGTTGGAACATTGCTGCTGTAACAGCCTCCACTCTTCTGGGAAGGCTTTCCACTAGATGTTGGAACATTGCTGCTATAACAGCCTCCACTCTTCTGGGAAGGCTTTCCACTAGATGATGGACCATTGCTGTTATAACAGCCTCCAGTCTTCTGGGAAGGCTTTCCACTAGATGTTGGAACATTGCTGCTGTAACAGCCTCCACTCTTCTGGGAAGGCTTTCCACTAGATGTTGGAACATTGCTGCTGTAACAGCCTCCACTCTTCTGGGACGGCTTTCCACTAGATGTTGGAACATTGCTGCTATAACAGCCTCCACTCTTCTGGGAAGGCTTTCCACTAGATGTTGGAACATTGCTGCTATAACATTCTCCACTCTTCTGGGACGGCTTTCCACTAGATGTTGGAACATTGCTGCTATAACAGCCTCCACTCTTCTGGGAAAGCGTTCCACTAGATGATGGAACATTGCTGTTACAACAGCCTCCACTCTTCTGGGAAGGCTTTCCACTAGATGTTGGAACATTGCTGCTATAACAGCCTCCACTCTTCTGGGAAGGCTTTCCACTAGATGTTGGAACATTGCTGCTATAACAGCCTCCACTCTTCTGGGAAGGCTTTCCACTAGATGTTGGAACATTGCTGCTGTAACAGCCTCCACACCTCTGGGAAGGCTTTCCACTAGATGTTGGAACATTGCTGCTATAACAGTCTCCACTCTTCTGGGAAGGCTTTCCACTAGATGTTGGAACATTGCTGCTATAACAGCCTCCACTCTTCTGGGAAGGCTTTCCACTAGATGTTGGAACATTGCTGCTATAACAGCCTCCACTCATCTGGGAAGGCTTTCCACTAGATGTTGGAACATTGCTGTTATAACAGCCTCCACTCTTCTGGGAAGGATTTCCACTAGATGTTGGAACATTGCTGCTATAACAGCTTCCACTCTTCTGGGAAGGCTTTCCACTAGATGTTGGAACATTGCTGCTATAACAGCCTCCACTCTTCTGGGAAGGCTTTCCACTAGATGTTGGAACATTGCTGCTATAACAGCCTCCACTCTTCTGGGAAGGCTTTCCACTAGATGTTGGAACATTGCTGTTATAACAGCCTCCACTCTTCTGGGAAGGCTTTCCACTAGATGTTGGAACATTGCTGCTATAACAGCCTCCACTCTTCTGGGAAGGCTTTCCACTAGATGTTGGAACATTGCCGCTATAACAGCCTCCACTCTTCTGGGAAGGCTTTCCACTAGATGTTGGAATATTGCTGCTATAACAGCCTCCACTCTTCTGGGAAGGCTTTCCCCTAGATGTTGGAACATTGCTGTTATAACAGCCTCCACTCTTCTGGGAAGGCTTTCCACTAGATGATGGAACATTGCTGTTACAACAGCCTCCACTCTTCTGGGAAGGCTTTCCACTAGATGTTGGAACAGTGCTGCTATAACAGCCTCCACTCTTCTGGGAAGGCTTTCCACTAGATGATGGAACATTGCTGTTATAACAGCCTACACTCTTCTGGGAAGGCTTTCCACTAGATGATGGAACATTGCTGTTATACCAGCCTCCACTCTTCTGGGAAGGCGTTCCACTAGATGATGGAACATTGCTGCTATAACAGCCTCCACTCTTCTGGGAAGGCTTTCCACTAGATGATGGAACATTGCTGCTATAACAGCCTCCACTCTTCTGGGAAGGCTTTCCACTAGATGTTGGAACATTGCTGCTATAACAGCCTCCACTCATCTGGGAAGGCTTTCCACTAGATGATGGAACATTGCTGCTATAACAGCCTCCACTCTTCTGGGAAGGCTTTCCACTAGATGTTGGAACATTGCTGCTATAACAGCCTCCACTCTTCTGGGAAGGCTTTCCATTAGATGTTGGAACATTGCTGCTATAACAGCCTCCACTCTTCTGGGAAGGCTTTCCAATAGATGTTGGAACATTGTTGCTATAACAGCCTCCACTCTTCTGGGAAGGCTTACCACTAGATGTTGGAACATTGCTGTTATAACAGCCTCCACTCTTCTGGGAAGGCTTTCCACTAGATGTTGGAACATTGCTGCTATAACAGTCTCCACTCTTCTGGGAAGGCTTTCCAATAGATGTTGGAACATTGCTGCTATAACAGCCTCCACTCATCTGGGAAGGCTTTCCACTAGATGTTGGAACATTGCTGCTATAACAGCCTCCACTCTTCTGGGAAGGCTTTCCACTAGATGTTGGAACATTGCTGCTATAACAGCCTCCACTCTTCTGGGAAGGCTTTCCACGAAATGTTGGAACATTGCTGCTATAACAGCCTCCACTCTTCTGGGAAGGCTTTCCACTAGATGTTGGAACATTGCTGCTATAACAGCCTCCACTCTTCTGGGAAGGCTTTCCACTAGATGATGGAACATTGCTGCTATAACAGCCTCCACTCTTCTGGGAAGGCTTTCCACTAGATGATGGAACATTGCTGTTATAACAGCCTACACTCTTCTGGGAAGGCTTTCCACTAGATGATGGAACATTGCTGTTATACCAGCCTCCACTCTTCTGGGAAGGCGTTCCACTAGATGATGGAACATTGCTGCTATAACAGCCTCCACTCTTCTGGGAAGGCTTTCCACTAGATGATGGAACATTGCTGCTATAACAGCCTCCACTCTTCTGGGAAGGCTTTCCACTAGATGTTGGAACATTAATGCTATAACAGCCTCCACTCATCTGGGAAGGCTTTCCACTAGATGATGGAACATTGCTGCTATAACAGCCTCCGCTCTTCTGGGAAGGCTTTCCACTAGATGTTGGAACATTGCTGCTATAACAGCCTCCACTCTTCTGGGAAGGCTTTCCATTAGATGTTGGAACATTGCTGCTATAACAGCCTCCACTCTTCTGGGAAGGCTTTCCACTAGATGTTGGAACATTGTTGCTATAACAGCCTCCACTCTTCTGGGAAGGCTTACCACTAGATGTTGGAACATTGCTGTTATAACAGCCTCCACTCTTCTGGGAAGGCTTTCCACTAGATGTTGGAACATTGCTGCTATAACAGCCTCCACTCTTCTGGGAAGGCTTTCCAATAGATGTTGGAACATTGCTGCTATAACAGCCTCCACTCTTCTGGGAAGGCTTTCCACTAGATGTTGGAACATTGCTGCTATAACAGCCTCCACTCTTCTGGGAAGGCTTTCCACTAGATGTTGGAACATTGCTGCTATAACAGCCTCCACTCTTCTGGGAAGGCTTTCCACTAGATGTTGGAACATTGCTGCTATAACAGCCTCCACTCTTCTGGGAAGGCTTTCCACTAGATGTTGGAACATTGCTGCTATAACAGCCTCCACTCTTCTGGGAAGGCTTTCCACTAGATGTTGGAACATTGCTGCTATAACAGCCTCCACTCTTCTGGGAAGGCTTTCCACTAGATGTTGGAACATTGCTGCTATAACAGCCTCCACTCTTCTGGGAAGGCTTTCCACTAGATGTTGGAACATTGCTGCTATAACAGCCTCCACTCTTCTGGGAAGGCTTTCCACTAGATGTTGGAACATTGCTGCTATAACAGCCTCCACTCTTCTGGGAAGGCTTTCCACTAGATGATGGAACATTGCTGCTATAACAGCCTCCACTCTTCTGGGAAGGCTTTCCACTAGATGTTGGAACATTGCTGCGGGGACTTGCTTCCATTCAGCGTTATTGAGGTTGGGCACTGATGTTGGGCGATTAGGTCTGGCTCGCAGTCGGCGTTCCAATTCATCCAAGAGGTGTTCGATGGGGTTGGGGTCAGGGCTCTGTGCAGGCCAGTCAAGTTCTTCCACACCGATCTTGACAAACCATTTCTGTATAGACCTCGCTTTGTGCACGGAGGCATTGTCATGCTGAAACAGGAACGGGCCTTCCCCAAACTGTTGCCACGAAGTTGGAAGCACAGAATCGTCTAGAATGTCATTGTATACTGTAGCATTACGTTTTCCCTTCACTGGAGCTAAGGGGCTCGTCCCGAAGCATAAAACACAGCCCTAAATACTGTCCATATAGTCTACAGTACATGCACTAATGTGAAACATGGCATTTTAATGAAAATATCAATGTCGAATGAACGGTCTGTCGTCAGTGTTCGCCTAGGAGTACAATAACTACTGCGCACAGGGCTTGATATCACTGCGCACAGGGCTTGATATCACTGCGCCAGTTTAAGCACCACTTTCGCCTAATCCTGATTCGTCTAAATAATCAATGAAGAAAAGCCAAACCAGAAACTAGTGCTGATCACAATCATATAATTCTACATGAGTCTTGACAGATTCTCACTGTTTACATGGGAATCTGTCCACAAGAGATTACTACAATTATAAGACTTTCAAAAGCATGTACAACCCCTTATATTGCATCATTATCCCCTCCTCCTCCGCCCACCCTGTCTTGCTGCGTATACTGCGTGTCTCTACAAAAATGTCAATGACATCAATCTAGGGCCCTTTCACGTTACATAGCTGAGCTGAGCTGAGTCGAGCTGAGCTGAGTCGAGCTGAGCTGAGTCGAGCTGAGCTGAGTCGAGCTGAGCTGAGTCGAGCTGAGTCGAGCTGAGTCGAGCCGAGCTGAGCTGAGTCGAGTCGAGTCGAGCCGAGCTGAGCTGAGCTGAGTCGAGCTGAGTCGAGCCGAGCTGAGCTGAGCTGAGTCGAGTCGAGTCGAGTCGAGCCGAGCTGAGTCGAGCCGAGCTGAGCTGAGTCGAGTCGAGTCGAGCCGAGCTGAGCTGAGTCGAGCCGAGCTGAGCTGAGTCGAGCTGAGCTGACCCGAGCTGAGTCGAGCTGAGCTGACCCGAGCTGAGTCGAGTTGACCCGAGTTGAGTCGAGCTGACCCGAGCTGAGTCGAGCTGACCCGAGTTGAGTCGAGCTGACCCGAGCTGAGTCGAGCTGACCCGAGCTGAGTCGAGCTGAGCTGACCCGAGCTGAGTCGAGCTGAGCTGAGTCGAGCTGAGTCGAGCTGAGTCGAGCTGAGTCGAGCTGAGCCGAGCTGAGCTGAGCTGAGTCGAGTCGAGCTGACCCGAGCTGAGTCGAGCTGAGCCAAGCTGTGTTGTGCTGGCCTGGATACATATCCACCATAAGTGCTGAAACAGTGCAGTCAAAAGAAAGGCAATATCTGACCCAGCTTGGTACGGGTTGGGTTGACAGGATAGTGTGTGAAAACGGTACACGTGTCATCTCAAGTCTCTCTCTACCTTTTCCTGTCGGAGAAGACAAACTTGCGTAGCTTCAGGTCTCCTAATACGATGCCATGCTGGTGACAGTGTGTCACGGCCGACGCCACCTGGTGAAAGAGATGTGCCGCCCGCCCCTCGTCCAAACGCTTGCAGCTCTTAACGAAGGTGTGCATGTCCCCGTGGTCCTTCTCTAGGAAGACATATGCCCAGCGCTCCCCCAGGACAATGTCTCGGATACGGCGGATGTTCCTGTGGACCGGCAGGATGCGGTAGGCCCGGAGCTTCTCCTGGTACAGACCCATCTCAAACACCTGTGAGAACAGAGAGAGGGATCTATCAGGGTGGATTCAGATGTATCAGCTTAGAGTTTGGCCCCATTGGTGTGAGTCAATACGTATTATAATCGTCTAACAAATCCAATCCATTGAAAACAACTGATTTCTAATGTTAAGTGTTTAAACCTGAGGAGACACAGATGCAGGCTATCAGTGTGGGCTCAGCTTCTTTATGAGAGTTATGCCCCCAAGGGGTGGAGAAAGTGGATTTACACCAATGATAAAATGAGACTGTTATTTAATGTGTTAAAATTACGGGACGCAGGTCTCCTAAACTACACCTGGCTTTAACCTCATCTGAGATCAAGTCTTTATTTAAGCACCTGGAACAGGAGAACGACAGCTCTACATTTCCACTCCGATGTTGATCATATTTCAGCCATGGCCTAGTCTACTGACTTGAACACAAATGAGAGGACCGATGTTGATCATATTTCAGCCATGGCCTAGTCTACTGACTTGAACACAAATGAGAGGACCGATGTTGATCATATTTCAGCCATGGCCTAGTCTACTGACTTGAACACAAATGAGAGGACCGATGTTGATCATATTTCAGCCATGGCCTAGTCTACTGACTTGAACACAAATGAGAGGACCGATGTTGATCATATTTCAGCCATGGCCTAGTCTACTGACTTGAACACAAATGAGAGGACCGATGTTGATCATATTTCAGCCATGGCCTAGTCTACTGACTTGAACACAAATGAGAGGACCGATGTTGATCATATTTCAGCCATGGCCTAGTCTACTGACTTGAACACAAATGAGAGGACCGATGTTGATCATATTTCAGCCATGGCCTAGTCTACTGACTTGAACACAAATGAGAGGACCGATGTTGATCATATTTCAGCCATGGCCTAGTCTACTGACTTGAACACAAATGAGAGGACCGATGTTGATCATATTTCAGCCATGGCCTAGTCTACTGACTTGAACACAAATGAGAGGACCGATGTTGATCATATTTCAGCCATGGCCTAGTCTACTGACTTGAACACAAATGAGAGGACCGATGTTGATCATATTTCAGCCATGGCCTAGTCTACTGACTTGAACACAAATGAGAGGACCGATGTTGATCATATTTCAGCCATGGCCTAGTCTACTGACTTGAACACAAATGAGAGGACCGATGTTGATCATATTTCAGCCATGGCCTAGTCTACTGACTTGAACACAAATGAGAGGACCGATGTTGATCATATTTCAGCCATGGCCTAGTCTACTGACTTGAACACAAATGAGAGGACCGATGTTGATCATATTTCAGCCATGGCCTAGTCTACTGACTTGAACACAAATGAGAGGACCGATGTTGATCATATTTCAGCCATGGCCTAGTCTACTGACTTGAACACAAATGAGAGGACCGATGTTGATCATATTTCAGCCATGGCCTAGTCTACTGACTTGAACACAAATGAGAGGACCGATGTTGATCATATTTCAGCCATGGCCTAGTCTACTGACTTGAACACAAATGAGAGGACCGATGTTGATCATATTTCAGCCATGGCCTAGTCTACTGACTTGAACACAAATGAGAGGACCGATGTTGATCATATTTCAGCCATGGCCTAGTCTACTGACTTGAACACAAATGAGAGGACCGATGTTGATCATATTTCAGCCATGGCCTAGTCTACTGACTTGAACACAAATGAGAGGACCGATGTTGATCATATTTCAGCCATGGCCTAGTCTACTGACTTGAACACAAATGAGAGGACCGATGTTGATCATATTTCAGCCATGGCCTAGTCTACTGACTTGAACACAAATGAGAGGACCGATGTTGATCATATTTCAGCCATGGCCTAGTCTACTGACTTGAACACAAATGAGAGGACCGATGTTGATCATATTTCAGCCATGGCCTAGTCTACTGACTTGAACACAAATGAGAGGACCGATGTTGATCATATTTCAGCCATCTTATTATTAATCTATTACCTTATTATTCTGCTATTACCTTATTATTAGACTATTACCTTATTATTAGGCTATTACCTTATTATTAGGCTATTACCTTATTATTAGGCTATTACCTTATTATTAATCTATTACCTTATTATTAGGCTATTACCTTATTATTAATCTATTACCTTAATATTAATCTATTACCTTATTATTAGGCTATTACCTTAATATTAATCTATTACCTTATTATTCATCTATTACCTTATTATTAGGCTATTACCTTAATATTAATCTATTACCTTAATATTAATCTATTACCTTATTATTAATCTATTACCTTATTATTAATCTATTACCTTAATATTAATCTATTACCTTATTATTAGGCTATTACCTTAATATTAATCTATTACCTTAATATTAATCTATTACCTTATTATTAGGCTATTACCTTATTATTAGGCTATTACCTTATTATTACGTAATGCACAATAGGTGCACGAGGTATTGGATCATTGGCCACTCATCAAATCATTGGCTGAACATAATGGATAAATTAATGATTCCCGATTATTTAAATAGCCAACTGTCACATTAGTCTCAGTTAAAACATTGTATAATGACACCAAAGGGTTAATGAAGATCAGGATATGCATCATGTGAGGTTGGTGCTGTTGAGCAACACAGGACGTATCAGAAACAGTCATTCATTCAAAGGTATTGCACAATGAATGGGTATAGTCTTTGCGCTTACCTTGCACACCATCGCGTCTCCCGTATCAATGTTGAGTGCGCTGTGTATCCTGTCCCTGTCAGCCATATGTAGGAGCAGAAACTGGCCTATCCGAAACGGACCTTGATGGGTCGGGGAGCCGCTCAAGAGTACCGGGGAAACAGGGGACACCGGCGAGCTACCGAGGAGCCCCACGTCCCACATACACTCGATCAGCCTAGCGCATTTGGACACCGGCTCGTCACCTGCTGTTTCTGAGTCCACACGTTTCTGTCCGACTTTTCCACTGCGGATGCATTGGACCGGGTTGCTCCACTGAACGTTCATCATTCTAATACAGCGCGAGTTGTTATGATGAATTGTAAATGGTGCGTTCTATTGTTGCTAGCTTATGCGCACGAGCAGCTGCAGTCCTAATGGTTTTCATCCAATTGGCAAATCTAACTTCTCAGGCTAAATATATATTTGAATGCTGATCAGAATTTTGGGGGGGGGGGGTGGATCCTTCAAATATGACAAATTCCTTCCTTCATCCAGGTTCTGTGTCAAGCACTGTCTTCGGTTTTGGACGACATTCCCAGTCAGTCCACAAAATGTCTCCCAACGGTGCGTCTGGACTGGAGACAGATGTCCGGCGAGAGAGCGCTATACTTTTCGGTGTGAAATTCTCAGCGCCGTATCGAGTAGTGAGAGACTGTCTAGCTCAAGCAGAGAGAGAGAGAGATCTTACACAGCTCTGTTGATTGCAAAGCCCTTTGCTCAGTCAATCATTGCGCCGCCCTCCGCCCGGTTCAGCCTCTTGAAAAGCACTGCACCACCCCAGCGATGTAGCAATCCACACACGCACACAAGTAAAATAACCATGTTTGGTTCCGCCATCCGTGGTAAAAACATCAGACCAACAGGTGAATGGTTACGTATTGTTATGACATGCCAATAACAAACCATATGACGCAAATGCAATACTGTTTGATTCATCAAAAAAAGTGACCCCGGGACAATGATTAACTTTTTATTTCGACAGTTCTTGCTCTTCTGATAAACTCGGCACACTAACCTAGGCTACATTTCAGTGATGATATAACCCCTAATCATAATTTAATGTCAGTCATATCATGTGACAAGCCGCAAATAAACAGTGCATATGAACCAAATGGTCCTACTATGAACAGGGTTAATACTGCAGTAGGAGTTTTCCATAGTAGAAGCACTAGCATCATCTAAAGCGCTAGTATGTAGCAGCACAACGTGTTTTCCTTTTCCGGCATGTTAGTTTCCTTTTCGGGATGTTAGTTTCCTTTTCGGGCATGTTAGTTTCCTTTTCGTGCATGCTAGTTTCCTTTTCCGGCATGTTAGTTTCCTTTTCGGGATGTTAGTTTCCTTTTCGGGCATGTTAGTTTCCTTTTCGGGCATGTTAGTTTCCTTTTCGTGCATGCTAGTTTCCTTTTCCGGCATGTTAGTTTCCTTTTCGGGATGTTAGTTTCCTTTTCGGGCATGTTAGTTTCCTTTTCGGGCATGTTAGTTTCCTTTTCGTGCATGCTAGTTTCCTTTTCCGGCATGTTAGTTTCCTTTTCGTGCATGTTAGTTTCCTTTTCGTGCATGCTAGTTTCCTTTTCCGGCATGTTAGTTTCCTTTTCGGGATGTTAGTTTCCTTTTCGGGCATGTTAGTTTCCTTTTCGGGCATGTTAGTTTCCTTTTCGTGCATGCTAGTTTCCTTTTCCGGCATGTTAGTTTCCTTTTCGGGATGTTAGTTTCCTTTTCGGGCATGTTAGTTTCCTTTTCGGGCATGTTAGTTTCCTTTTCGGGCATGTTAGTTTCCTTTTCGGGCATGTTAGTTTCCTTTTCGGGCATGTTAGTTTCCTTTTCGGGATGTTAGTTTCCTTTTCGGGCATGTTAGTTTCCTTTTCCGGCATGTTAGTTTCCTTTTCGTGCATGTTAGTTTCCTTTTCGAGCATGTTAGTTTCCTTTTCGGGCATGTTAGTTTCCTTTTCAGGCATGTTAGTTTCCTTTTCGGGCATGTTAGTTTCCTTTTCGTGCATGCTAGTTTCCTTTTCGGGATGTTAGTTTCCTTTTCCGGCATGTTAGTTTCCTTTTCCGGCATGTTAGTTTCCTTTTCGGGCATGTTAGTTTCCTTTTCGTGCATGTTAGTTTCCTTTTCGGGCATGTTAGTTTCCTTTTCGTGCATGTTAGTTTCCTTTTCGTGCATGTTAGTTTCCTTTTCGGGCATGTTAGTTTCCTTTTCGGGCATGTTAGTTTCCTTTTCGGGATGTTAGTTTCCTTTTCGGGCATGTTAGTTTCCTTTTCGTGCATGTTAGTTTCCTTTTCGTGCATGTTAGTTTCCTTTTCGTGCATGTTAGTTTCCTTTTCGAGCATGTTAGTTTCCTTTTCGGGCATGTTAGTTTCCTTTTCAGGCATGTTAGTTTCCTTTTCGGGCATGTTAGTTTCCTTTTCGTGCATGCTAGTTTCCTTTTCGGGATGTTAGTTTCCTTTTCCGGCATGTTAGTTTCCTTTTCCGGCATGTTAGTTTCCTTTTCGGGCATGTTAGTTTCCTTTTCGTGCATGTTAGTTTCCTTTTCGTGCATGTTAGTTTCCTTTTCGTGCATGTTAGTTTCCTTTTCGTGCATGTTAGTTTCCTTTTCGAGCATGTTAGTTTCCTTTTCGGGCATGTTAGTTTCCTTTTCGGGCATGTTAGTTTCCTTTTCGGGCATGTTAGTTTCCTTTTCGGGCATGTTAGTTTCCTTTTCGGGCATGTTAGTTTCCTTTTCGAGCATGTTAGTTTCCTTTTCGTGCATGTTAGTTTCCTTTTCCGGCATGTTAGTTTCCTTTTCGGGATGTTAGTTTCCTTTTCGTGCATGTTAGTTTCCTTTTCGGGCATGTTAGTTTCCTTTTCCGGCATGTTAGTTTCCTTTTCCGGCATGTTAGTTTCCTTTTCGTGCATGTTAGTTTCCTTTTCGTGCATGTTAGTTTCCTTTTCGAGCATGTTAGTTTCCTTTTCGGGCATGTTAGTTTCCTTTTCGGGCTTGTTAGTTTCCTTTTCGTGCATGCTAGTTTCCTTTTCGGGATGTTAGTTTCCTTTTCGGGCATGTTAGTTTCCTTTTCGGGCATGTTAGTTTCCTTTTCGGGCATGTTAGTTTCCTTTTCCGGCATGTTAGTTTCCTTTTCGGGCATGTTAGTTTCCTTTTCGGGCATGTTAGTTTCCTTTTCGAGCATGTTAGTTTCCTTTTCGGGCATGTTAGTTTCCTTTTCGGGCATGTTAGTTTCCTTTTCGGGCATGTTAGTTTCCTTTTCGGGCTTGTTAGTTTCCTTTTCGGGCATGTTAGTTTCCTTTTCCGGCATGTTAGTTTCCTTTTCGGCATGTTAGTTTCCTTTTCGGGCATGTTAGTTTCCTTTTCGGGCATGTTAGTTTCCTTTTCGTACATGTTAGTTTCCTTTTCCGGCATGTTAGTTTCCTTTTCGGCATGTTAGTTTCCTTTTCCGGCATGTTAGTTTCCTTTTCCGGCATGTTAGTTTCCTTTTCGGCATGTTAGTTTCCTTTTCCGGCATGTTAGTTTCCTTTTCGTGCATGTTAGTTTCCTTTTCGGGCATGTTAGTTTCCTTTTCGGGCATGTTAGTTTCCTTTTCGGGCATGTTAGTTTCCTTTTCGGGCATGTTAGTTTCCTTTTCGGGCATGTTAGTTTCCTTTTCGGGCATGTTAGTTTCCTTTTCGTGCATGTTAGTTGTGTTCATGAATCTACCTCCATAAAGGTTGAGTGGTGGAAGAGTAGTCTATAGTCTGGCTCAAACATTCACATCAACTGCAGGCCTTCTTGTCGGTGGTGTAAAGTACTTAAGTAAAAATACTTTAAAATACTACTTTGTCTTTTTTTTGGGGGTTATCTACTATTTCTATTTTTTGACTACTTTTTTATTTTATTTTACTACATTCCTAAAGAAAATAATGCACTTTTACTCTATACATTTTCTTTGACACCCAAACAAACTCGTTACATTTTGAAAAGGAAAATAGTCCAATTGATGCATTTATCAAGAGAACATCCCTGGTCATCTCTACCTCCTCTGATCTGGCGGACTCACTAAACAGAGAACATCCCTGGTCATCTCTACCTCCTAGTTACACTTGTGTGTATAAGGTAGTAGTTGTGGAATTGTTAGGTTAGATTACTCGTTGGTTATTACTGCATTGTCGGGAACTAGAAGCACAAGCATTTCGCTACACTCGCATTAACATCTGCTAACCATGTGTATGTGACAAATACAATCTGATTTGATTTCTGAGCTGGCGGACTCACTAAACTCACATTATTCGTTTATAAATAATGTCTGAATGCTGTAGTGTGCCCCTGGCTATCCGTAACTGAAATATACAAGAAAATGGTTCCGTCTGCCACTTTTTGATACTTATCATATTTAAAACCAAATACTTTATGACTTTTACTAAAGTAGTATTTTACTGGGTGACTTTTACTTGAGTCATTTTCTATGAAGACATCTTTACTTTTATTCAAGTTGAACAGTTGGGTACGTTTTCCACCAGTGCTTCTTGTGAACGAGACTATAGCAGGATCACAGAAAGATTAACAGGGTATTGCCATGAAGTCAAAGCTCAATGTATCTCAACCAAAATAACCAGGAATATAATCATTCTATAGCAATACACGTACAGTCAAATATTTTCATACCAGTCAGAGTGCAAAGGGAACAGTCAGCACCCTCTTTCTGTTGAATACAAAGTTAAAGTGAGAGTTAGAGTCCTAAATGCCACTCTGTTTCCTATAAAGGGCACTACTTTAGGTCAAACAGTGGACTAGCTTAGGTCAAACATAGGGCACTACTTTAGGTCAAACAGTGGACTAGCTTAGGTCAAACATAGGGCACTACTTTAGGTCAAACATAGGACACTACTTTAGGTCAAACATAGGACACTACTTTAGGTCAAACATAGGACACTACTTTAGGTCAAACATAGGGCACTACTTTAGGTCAAACAGTGGACTAGCTTAGGTCAAACATAGGGCACTACTTTAGGTCAAACATAGGGCACTACTTTAGGTCAAACATAGGACACTACTTTAGATCAAACAGTGGACTAGCTTAGGTCAAACAGTGGACTAGCTTAGGTCAAACAGTGGACTAGCTTAGGTCAAACATAGGGCAATACTTTAGGTCAAACATAGGACACTACTTTAGGTCAAACAGTGGACTAGCTTAGGTCAAACATAGGACACTACTTTAGGTCAAACATAGGGCACTACTTTAGGTCAAACATAGGGCACTACTTTAGGTCAAACATAGGGCACTACTTTAGATCAAACATAGGGCACTACTTTAGATCAAACATAGGACACTACTTTAGGTCAAACATAGGGCACTACTTTAGGTCAAACATAGGGCACTACTTTAGGTCAAACATAGGGCACTACTTTAGATCAAACATAGGGCACTACTTTAGGTCAAACATAGGGCACTACTTTAGATCAAACATAGGGCACTACTTTAGATCAAACATAGGGCACTACTTTAGATCAAACATAGGGCACTACTTTAGATCAAACATAGGGCACTACTTTAGATCAAACATAGGGCACTACTTTAGATCAAACATAGGGCACTACTTCTGTTGGTGAGTTAGTCTCTGTGCAGTGGTCTCCCTGTTGGTGAGTTAGTCTCTGTGCAGTGGTCCCCCTGTTGGTGAGTTAGTCTCTGTGCAGTAGTCTCCCTGTTGGTGAGTTAGTCTCTGTGCAGTAGTCTCCCTGTTGGTGAGTTAGTCTCTGTGCAGTAGTCTCTCTGTTGGTGAGTTAGTCTCTGTGCAGTAGTCTCCCTGTTGGTGAGTTAGTCTCTGTGCAGTGGTCCCCCTGTTGGTGAGTTAGTCTCTGTGCAGTAGTCTCCCTGTTGGTGAGTTAGTCTCTGTGCAGTGGTCCCCCTGTTGGTGAGTTAGTCTCTGTGCAGTGGTCCCCCTGTTGGTGAGTTAGTCTCTGTGCAGTGGTCTCTCTGTTGGTGAGTTAGTCTCTGTGCAGTGGTCCCCCTGTTGGTGAGTTAGTCTCTGTGCAGTGGTCTCCCTGTTGGTGAGTTAGTCTCTGTGCAGTAGTCTCTCTGTTGGTGAGTTAGTCTCTGTGCAGTGGTCTCTCTGTTGGTGAGTTAGTCTCTGTGCAGTGGTCTCTCTGTTGGTGAGTTAGTCTCTGTGCAGTGGTCTCTCTGTTGGTGAGTTAGTCTCTGTGCAGTGGTCTCTCTGTTGGTGAGTTAGTCTCTGTGCAGTGGTCCCCCTGTTGGTGAGTTAGTCTCTGTGCAGTGGTCCCCCTGTTGGTGAGTTAGTCTCTGTGCAGTGGTCCCTCTGTTGGTGAGTTAGTCTCTGTGCAGTGGTCCCCCTGTTGGTGAGTTAGTCTCTGTGCAGTGGTCTCCCTGTTGGTGAGTTAGTCTCTGTGCAGTGGTCTCCCTGTTGGTGAGTTAGTCTCTGTGCAGTAGTCTTCCTGTTGGTGAGTTAGTCTCTGTGCAGTGGTCTCCCTGTTGGTGAGTTAGTCTCTGTGCAGTGGCCTCCCTGTTGGTGAGTTAGTCTCTGTGCAGTAGTCTTCCTGTTGGTGAGTTAGTCTCTGTGCAGTAGTCTTCCTGTTGGTGAGTTAGTCTCTGTGCAGTGGTCTCCCTGTTGGTGAGTTAGTCTCTGTGCAGTAGTCTTCCTGTTGGTGAGTTAGTCTCTGTGCAGTGGTCCCCCTGTTGGTGAGTTAGTCTCTGTGCAGTGGTCTCCCTGTTGGTGAGTTAGTCTCTGTGCAGTAGTCTTCCTGTTGGTGAGTTAGTCTCTGTGCAGTAGTCTTCCTGTTGGTGAGTTAGTCTCTGTGCAGTGGTCCCCCTGTTGGTGAGTTAGTCTCTGTGCAGTGGTCTCCCTGTTGGTGAGTTAGTCTCTGTGCAGTAGTCTCCCTGTTGGTGAGTTAGTCTCTGTGCAGTGGTCTCTCTGTTGGTGAGTTAGTCTCTGTGCAGTGGTCTCCCTGTTGGTGAGTTAGTCTCTGTGCAGTGGCCTCCCTGTTGGTGAGTTAGTCTCTGTGCAGTAGTCTTCCTGTTGGTGAGTTAGTCTCTGTGCAGTGGCCTCCCTGTTGGTGAGTTAGTCTCTGTGCAGTAGTCTTCCTGTTGGTGAGTTAGTCTCTGTGCAGTGGTCTCCCTGTTGGTGAGTTAGTCTCTGTGCAGTAGTCTTCCTGTTGGTGAGTTAGTCTCTGTGCAGTGGTCCCCCTGTTGGTGAGTTAGTCTCTGTGCAGTGGTCTCCCTGTTGGTGAGTTAGTCTCTGTGCAGTAGTCTTCCTGTTGGTGAGTTAGTCTCTGTGCAGTAGTCTTCCTGTTGGTGAGTTAGTCTCTGTGCAGTGGTCCCCCTGTTGGTGAGTTAGTCTCTGTGCATTGGTCTCCCTGTTGGTGAGTTAGTCTCTGTGCAGTAGTCTCCCTGTTGGTGAGTTAGTCTCTGTGCAGTGGTCTCTCTGTTGGTGAGTTAGTCTCTGTGCAGTGGTCTCCCTGTTGGTGAGTTAGTCTCTGTGCAGTGGCCTCCCTGTTGGTGAGTTAGTCTCTGTGCAGTGGTCCCCCTGTTGGTGAGTTAGTCTCTGTGCAGTGGTCTCTCTGTTGGTGAGTTAGTCTCTGTGCAGTGGTCTCCCTGTTGGTGAGTTAGTCTCTGTGCAGTGGTCCCCCTGTTGGTGAGTTAGTCTCTGTGCAGTGGTCTCCCTGTTGGTGAGTTAGTCTCTGTGCAGTGGTCCCCCTGTTGGTGAGTTAGTCTCTGTGCAGTGGTCTCCCTGTTGGTGAGTTAGTCTCTGTGCAGTGGTCTCTCTGTTGGTGAGTTAGTCTCTGTGCAGTGGTCTCTCTGTTGGTGAGTTAGTCTCTGTGCAGTAGTCTTCCTGTTGGTGAGTTAGTCTCTGTGCAGTGGTCTCTCTGTTGGTGAGTTAGTCTCTGTGCAGTGGTCTTCCTGTTGGTGAGTTAGTCTCTGTGCAGTAGTCTTCCTGTTGGTGAGTTAGTCTCTGTGCAGTGGTCTCTCTGTTGGTGAGTTAGTCTCTGTGCAGTGGTCTTCCTGTTGGTGAGTTAGTCTCTGTGCAGTAGTCTCCCTGTTGGTGAGTTAGTCTCTGTGCAGTGGTCCCCCTGTTGGTGAGTTAGTCTCTGTGCAGTGGTCTCCCTGTTGGTGAGTTAGTCTCTGTGCAGTGGTCCCCCTGTTGGTGAGTTAGTCTCTGTGCAGTGGTCTCTCTGTTGGTGAGTTAGTCTCTGTGCAGTGGCCTCCCTGTTGGTGAGTTAGTCTCTGTGCAGTGGTCTTCCTGTTGGTGAGTTAGTCTCTGTGCAGTGGTCCCCCTGTTGGTGAGTTAGTCTCTGTGCAGTGGTCTCCCTGTTGGTGAGTTAGTCTCTGTGCAGTGGTCTTCCTGTTGGTGAGTCACCGTGCAGCTGGCTGACTGACGCGTGTGTTTGTCATGCAGTGTAACAGGACTGACCTGTTATAGGACAGCTGCTGTAGAGTAGACAGGATAGTGTGCAACAGGGTGTGTGTGTCTCTTTGTGTGTCTCTGTTTGTCTGTGTGTGTGAATGCCCGTGTGTGTTGTTGTATTCTGAGGTCCTTCCCATAGTGCACTATATAGGGAATAGGGTGCCATAGGGCTCTGGTCTAAAGTAGTGCACTATATAGGGAATAGGGTGCCATAGTGCTCTGGTCTAAAGTAGTGCACTATATAGGGAATAGGGTACCATAGGGCTCTGGTCTAAAGTAGTGCACTATGTAGGGAATTGGGTGCCATAGGGCTCTGGTTTAAAGTAGTGTACTATATAGGGAATAAGGTGCCATTTGGAACTTAGCCGAGTAGACATTGTGGATTTGTTTCCACAACCATAGAATAGTCTAATCTGATCTGGCAGGCTTCCAGAAGCAGAGTAAATGATTCTCTACTTGGGTTGTTGATCACACACATGTTCCCATCGCTTGGCAGTTTAGTTCAGAGTGCTGTGTGTGTGTGGCTGACTGGCTCCTGACTAATGTAATGAAATTGCACTGGCATAGCCAGCTTTCACAACACAAACACGCACACACACACACACCCCAGTGGTGTAGTGCAGTTTGCACTCCCCTGGCAAAAACATTTATACTTTTTTAAATAAAAATGTGCAGTATTATAGCTAATCCCTTTTGTGGACATTTGCCGTGAGGCTGAGAGAAAACGTTGCTGTTTTAGAGCTCAGGGATCAACTTTTTTCCCGCAAATATTTGTGTTAATATTAAGAAAAGTTTAATTATATATTTTGATAGACCAAAGAATCAGCTATCACACATGTTAAGGAACAAACTTCTAATTATTTTATATATTGTTTTGAAAATGCAACTGACCTGATTCATGTCAACTCTGCCAGACACCATAAAAGGCATTTTATTTGTCCAATGAGTGTTTAAAGGCATTGGTTGTTTAATTCTAACATTAGTTTATTAAAATATGCAATACAAATCTCCAAATGTATTTTTGTTGTTGTTTTATAGAACTATTAAATTGTTCGGGTTTAATTTCCTTCGCATTCTGTCATCTTCTTCTAGATTTAGAACATAAAGCAAACATGAACAGTTTGGAGATTACGGAAAAATTATTAAAGGTGAAGACAAAATACTTAATCTGACAGAAGACCGCATTTGCTATAATTGCCTGATGGCCAATTCACCGCAATAGTGGTACTATTATTATACTACATGAGCTTTATGATATGGAAAAGTGAAGTCTGGACTAATGGGTGTTTGGCTTGTATGACAAAGCGGTATTTATTAAAATCCTCAATGTCTCATCTTTGAAAATACATTGAATCCTCTTACTTTACAACATTTCTGTCACGTAGACACAGGAAGTCAGGAGGCAGGTGCAGATGGTGAGTTTAATAATAACGAACATGGAGAGTTACAAAACAAGAGAAACGTCTGGACATGAATTGAACCAATACTGCCTGAAGAGTGATGCTAGGGAGTACCAGATAAAGGGGAAGTAATCAGGGTAGTGATGGAGTTCAGGTGTGCCTCACGATGGGGCGCAGGTGTGCGTAATGAGGGTTGCCAGGTGTGCCTCACGATGGGGCGCAGGTGTGCGTAATGAGGGTTGCCAGGCGTGCATAATAATGGGTACCAGGACCGGTGGTTAGTAGCGCCGGAGAGGGTGAGTAGAGGTGACAATTTCCCTCACTCAGACAACAAAAAAATGTGCACAAGTTGCCAATGAGCGGGAGGGATGGGGGCAACTTGTTGTCTCGCACTGTGTTTTAGTTCAGAACCACTGTCAGTCAAAACCAATGAAGCGGAGACCTTGAGCACTGATGTCATGTATAGCATACTATTATTGTAAAGCCACTACATTCCAATTTAGGCACTTAGTGTCCAAATAGTCTAACTATAGACCACTCAGTTTGTGTTCAGCAGCTGTCTTCTTCTAGTCAGGCAGCCAGTCATCTGTCTTCATCTAGTCAGGCAGCCAGTCATCTGTCTTCATCTAGTCAGGCAGCCAGTCATCTGTCTTCATCTAGTCAGGCAGCCAGTCATCTGTCTTCATCTAGTCAGGCAGCCAGTCATCTGTCTTCATCCTCTATTATTATTATTCAGAGCTTAACCTCATTTCCACAACGACGTGATGTTGAAGTTGATGGTGATTGAGTGAGCAGCCAGCCAGTCAGCCAGCCAGCCAGCCAGCCAGGCAGCCAGCCAGCCAGCCAGCCAGCCAGCCAGCCAGCCAGTCAGCCAGCCAGCCAGCCAGGCAGCCAGCCAGCCAGGCAGCCAGGCAGCCAGTCAGTCAGCCAGCCAGTCAGCCAGTCAGTCAGCCAGCCAGTCAGCCAGTCAGCCAGCCAGCCAGCCAGTCAGCCAGCCAGCCAGCCAGCCAGCCAGCCAGCCAGTCAATAGTGTGTTTGTTTGTACCTCAAGTACCTGAAAGCTGGAGGCTGTGTGAAGATGTTGTGTCGTCATGTAGGCTGTTGTAATTAAAGCACCAGGAAACATGCATCATTCATCATAATAGAGGACGTGATCTGTCGTTCACTGATACCAACTGACTGCGGGGCGTGTTGATGTTGCTCTGTGGGAGCTTGACAGATATCCAGACACACACGCAGGGAGGCAGGAATGAACACAGACACACAAAACACTCAATGACTGGGTAGTGGTGACATTAGCAGTAAACAGCAGTGTTTCTATTCAATATCTGGTAGGTTCCAGCTCCTCGTCCGGTAGGTTTCAGATCCTCGTCCGGTAGGTTTCAGATCCTCGTCCGGTAGGTTTCAGATCCTCGTCCGGTAGGTTTCAGATCCTCGTCCGGTAGGTTTCAGATCCTCGTCCGGTAGGTTTCAGATCCTCGTCCGGTAGGTTTCAGATCCTCGTCCGGTAGGTTTCAGATCCTCGTCCGGTAGGTTTCAGATCCTCGTCCGGTAGGTTTCAGATTCTCGTCCGGTAGGTTTCAGATCCTCGTCCGGTAGGTTTCAGATCCTCGTCCGGTAGGTTTCAGATCCTCGTCCGGTAGGTTTCAGACCCTCGTCCGGTAGGTTTCAGATCCTCGTCCGGTAGATTTCAGATCCTCGTCCGGTAGGTTTCAGATCCTCGTTCCTCGTCCGGTAGGTTTCAGATCCTCGTCCGGTAGGTTTCAGAACCTCGTCCGGTAGGTTTCAGCTCCTCGTCCGGTAGGTTTCAGCTCCTCGTCCGGTAGGTTTCAGATCCTCGTCCGGTAGGTTTCAGATCCTCGTCCGGTAGGTTTCAGATCCTCGTCCGGTAGGTTTCAGATCCTCGTCCGGTAGGTTTCAGCTCCTCGTCTGGTAGGTTTCAGATCCTCGTCCGGTAGGTTTCAGATCCTCGTCCGGTAGGTTTCAGATCCTCGTCCGGTAGATTTCAGATCCTCGTCCGGTAGGTTTCAGATCCTCGTTCCTCGTCCGGTAGGTTTCAGATCCTCGTCCGGTAGGTTTCAGAACCTCGTCCGGTAGGTTTCAGCTCCTCGTCCGGTAGGTTTCAGATCCTCGTCCGGTAGGTTTCAGATCCTCGTCCGGTAGGTTTCAGATCCTCGTCCGGTAGGTTTCAGATCCTCGTCCGGTAGGTTTCAGCTCCTCGTCCGGTAGGTTTCAGATCCTCGTCTGGTAGGTTTCAGATCCTCGTCTGGTAGGTTTCAGATCCTCGTCCGGTAGGTTTCAGATCCTCGTCCGGTAGGTTTCAGATCCTCGTCCGGTAGGTTTCAGATCCTCGTCCGGTAGGTTTCAGATCCTTGTCCGGTAGGTTTCAGATCCTCGTCTGGTAGGTTTCAGTTCCTCGTCCGGTAGGTTTCAGATCCTCGTCCGGTAGGTTTCAGATCCTCGTCTGGTAGGTTTCAGATCCTCGTCTGGTAGGTTTCAGATCCTCGTCCGGTAGGTTTCAGATCCTCGTCCGGTAGGTTTCAGATCCTCGTCCGGTAGGTTTCAGATCCTCGTCCGGTAGGTTTCAGATCCTCGTCCGGTAGGTTTCAGATCCTCGTCCGGTAGGTTTCAGTTCCTCGTCCGGTAGGTTTCAGATCCTCGTCCGGTAGGTTTCAGATCCTCGTCCGGTATGTTTCAGATCCTCGCCCGGTAGGTTTCAGATCCTCGTCCGGTAGGTTTCAGATCCTCGTCCGCTAGGTTTCAGATCCTCGTCCGGTAGGTTTCAGATCCTCGTCCGGTAGGTTTCAGATCCTCGTCCGGTAGGTTTCAGATCCTCGTCCGGTAGGTTTCAGATCCTCGTCCGGTAGGTTTCAGTTCCTCGTCCGGTAGGTTTCAGATCCTCGTCCGGTAGGTTTCAGATCCTCGTCCGGTAGGTTTCAGATCCTCGTCCGGTAGGTTTCAGATCCTCGTCCGGTAGGTTTCAGATCCTCGTCCGGTAGGTTTCAGATCCTCGTCCGGTAGGTTTCAGATCCTCGTCCGGTAGGTTTCAGATCCTCGTCCGGTAGGTTTCAGATCCTCGTCTGGTAGGTTTCAGATCCTCATCTGGTAGGTTTCAGAACCTCGTCCGGTAGGTTTCAGATCCTCGTCTGGTAGGTTTCAGATCCTCGTCTGGTAGGTTTCAGATCCTCGTCTGGTATGTTTGTGTGTGTGTTTTGTGTGTGTGTGTGGTACGTGTGTCTGTGTGGTACGTGTGTGTGTGGTTTGTTTGTGTGTGTGTGTGTGATACGTGTGTCTGTGTGGTGTGTGGTACGTGTGTGTGTGGTACGTGTGTCTGTGTGGTACGTGTGTTTGTGTGGTACGTGTGTGTGTGGTATGTGTGTGAGGTACGTGTGTTTGTGTGGTACGTGTGTGTGTATGTGTGTATGAGTGTGTGTGGTTTGTGTGTGTGTGTGGCACGTGTCTGTGTGTTACGTGTGTGTGTGGTATGTTTGTGAGGTACGTGTGTTTGTGTGGTACGTGTGTGTGTGTGTGGTACGTGTGTGTGTGTGTGTGTGTGTGTGTGTGTTTGTGGTACGTGTGTGTGTGTGTGTGTGTGTGTTTGTGGTTCGTGTGTGTGTGTGTGTGTGTGTGTGTGTGTGTGTGTGTGTGTGTGTGTGTGTGTGTGTGTGTGTGTGTGTGTGTGTGTGTGTGTGTGTGTGTGTGTGTGTGTGTGTGTGTGTGTGTGTGTGTGTGTGTGTGTGTGTGTGTGTGTGTACTGTATGTGCTCCAGGTTATCAGTGTTTCCAGCCTTCATTAACTGTCTATAATATTCCCCTTGGAGTTGAAACTCCAATTTAACCCTCATATTCTGGGGGAACATAAACACAGCATGTACTGTCCTACAGCTACGGGCTACGGAGACCATGATCACACAGTGGTCTGGAACTGCGCCACTTGGGTTCCCGAGACCCTGGTTCGAGTCCAGGCTGTATCACAACTGGCCTTGACTGGGAGTCCTATAGGGCGGCGTACAATTGGCCCAGCGCTGTCCGGGTTTGGCTGTGGTAGGCCGTCTTCGTAAATAAGAATTTGTTCTGAACTGACTTGCCTAGTTAAATAAAGGCATGGTGGTGGTAGTGTGATGGTTTGGGGTCAGCATGGTGGTGGTAGTGTGATGGTTTGGGGTCAGCATGGTGGTGGTGGTAGTGTGATGTTTTGGGGTCAGCATGGTGGTGGTAGTGTGATGGTTTGGGGTCAGCATGGTGGTGGTAGTGTGATGGTTTGGGGTCAGCATGGTGGTGGTAGTGTGATGGTTTAGGGGTCAGCATGGTGGTGGTAGTGTGATGGTTTGGGGTCAGCATGGTGGTGGTAGTGTGATGGTTTAGGGGTCAGCATGGTGGTGGTAGTGTGATGGTTTAGGGGTCAGCATGGTGGTGGTAGTGTGATGGTTTGGGGTCAGCATGGTGGTGGTGGTAGTGTGATGGTTTGGGATCAGCATGGTGGTGGTGGTAGTGTGATGGTTTGGGGTCAGCATGGTGGTGGTGGTAGTGTGATGGTTTGGGGTCAGCATGGTGGTGGTAGTGTGATGGTTTGAGGTCAGCATGGTGGTGGTAGTGTGATGGTTTGGGGTCAGCATGGTGGTGGTAGTGTGATGGTTTGGGATCAGCATGGTGGTGGTGGTAGTGTGATGGTTTGGGGTCAGCATGGTGGTGGTGGTAGTGTGATGGTTTGGGGTCAGCATGGTGGTGGTGGTAGTGTGATGGTTTGGGGTCAGCATGGTGGTGGTAGTGTGATGGTTTGGGGTCAGCATGGTGGTGGTAGTGTGATGGTTTGGGGTCAGCATGGTGGTGGTGGTAGTGTGATGGTTTGGGGTCAGCATGGTGGTGGTAGTGTGATGGTTTGGGGTCAGCATGGTGGTGGTGGTAGTGTGATGGTTTGGGGTCAGCATGGTGGTGGTAGTGTGATGGTTTGGGGTCAGCATGGTGGTGGTAGTGTGATGGTTTGTGGTCAGCATGGTGGTGGTAGTGTGATGGTTTGGGGTCAGCATGGTGGTGGTAGTGTGATGATTTGGGGTCAGCATGGTGGTGGTAGTATGATGGTTTAGGGGTCAGGATGGTGGTGGTAGTGTGATGGTTTAGGGGTCAGCATGGTGGTGGTAATGTGATGGTTTAGGGTCAGCATGGTGGTGGTAGTACGAATGTTTGGGGTCAGCATGGTGGTGGTAGTGTGATGGTTTGGGGTCAGCATGGTGGTGGTAGTGTGATGGTTTGGGGTCAGCATGGTGGTGGTAGTGTGATGGTTTAGGGGTCAGCATGGTGGTGGTAGTGTGATGGTTTGGGGTCAGCATGGTGGTGGTAGTGTGATGTTTGGGGTCAGCATGGTGGTGGTAGTGTGATGGTTTAGGGGTCAGCATGGTGGTGGTAGTGTGATGGTTTGGGGTCAGCATGGTGGTGGTAGTGTGATGGTTTAGGGGTCAGCATGGTGGTGGTAATGTGATAGTTTGGGGTCAGCATGGTGGTGGTAGTGTGATGGTTTGGGGTCAGCATGGTGGTGGTAGTGTGATGGTTTGGGGTCAGCGTGGTGGTGGTGGTAGTGTGATGGTTTGGGGTCAGCATGGTGGTGGTAGTGTGATGGTTTGGGGTCAGCATGGTGGTGGTAGTGTGATGGTTTGGGGTCAGCATGGTGGTGGTGGTAGTGTGATGGTTTGGGGTCAGCATGGTGGTGGTGGTAGTGTGATGTTTTGGGGTCAGCATGGTGGTGGTGGTAGTGTGATGGTTTGGGGTCAGCATGGTGGTGGTGGTAGTGTGATGGTTTGGGGTCAGCATGGTGGTGGTAGTGTGATGGTTTGGGGTCAGCATGGTGGTGGTGGTAGTGTGATGGTTTGGGGTCAGCATGGTGGTGGTAGTGTGATGGTTTGGGGTCAGCATGGTGGTGGTAGTGTAATGGTTTGGGGTCAGCATGGTGGTGGTGGTAGTGTGATGGTTTGGGGTCAGCATGGTGGTGGTGGTAGTGTGATGGTTTGGGGTCAGCATGGTGGTGGTAGTGTGATGGTTTAGGGGTCAGCATGGTGGTGGTAGTGTGATGGTTTGGGGTCAGCATGGTGGTGGTAGTGTGATGGTTTGGGGTCAGCATGGTGGTGGTGGTAGTGTGATGGTTTGGGGTCAGCATGGTGGTGGTGGTAGTGTGATGGTTTGGGGTCAGCATGGTGGTGGTAGTGTGATGGTTTGAGGTCAGTTGGTTGTGGTAGTGTGATGGTTTGGGGTCAGCATGGTGGTGGTGGTAGTGTGATGGTTTGGGGTCAGCATGGTGGTGGTGGTAGTGTGATGGTTTGGGGTCAGCATGGTGGTGGTAGTGTGATGGTTTGGGGTCAGCATGGTGGTGGTAGTGTGATGGTTTGGGGTCAGCATGGTGGTGGTAGTGTGATGGTTTGGGGTCAGCATGGTGGTGGTGGTAGTGTGATGGTTTGGGGTCAGCATGGTGGTGGTAGTGTGATGGTTTGGGGTCAGCATGGTGGTGGTAGTCTGATGGTTTGGGGTCAGCATGGTGGTGGTAGTGTGATGGTTTAGGGGTCAGCATGGTGGTGGTAGTGTGATGTTTGGGGTCAGCATGGTGGTGGTAGTGTGATGGTTTAGGGGTCAGCATGGTGGTGGTAGTGTGATGGTTTGGGGTCAGCATGGTGGTGGTAATGTGATGGTTTGGGGTCAGCATGGTGGTGGTAGTGTGATGGTTTGGGGTCAGCGTGGTGGTGGTGGTAGTGTGATGGTTTGGGGTCAGCGTGGTGGTGGTGGTAGTGTGATGGTTTGGGGTCAGCATGGTGGTGGTAGTGTGATGGTTTGGGGTCAGCATGGTGGTGGTAGTGTGATGGTTTGGGGTCAGCATGGTGGTGGTAGTGTGATGGTTTGGGGTCAGCATGGTGGTGGTAGTGTGATGGTTTGGGGTCAGCATGGTGGTGGTAGTGTGATGGTTTGGGGTCAGCATGGTGGTGGTAGTGTAATGGTTTGGGGTCAGCATGGTGGTGGTGGTAGTGTGATGGTTTGTGGTCAGCATGGTGGTGGTGGTAGTGTGATGGTTTGGGGTCAGCATGGTGGTGGTGGTAGTGTGATGTTTTGGGGTCAGCATGGTGGTGGTGGTAGTGTGATGGTTTGGGGTCAGCATGGTGGTGGTGGTAGTGTGATGGTTTGGGGTCAGCATGGTGGTGGTAGAGTGATGGTTTGGGGTCAGCATGGTGGTGGTAGTGTGATGGTTTGGGGTCAGCATGGTGGTGGTATTGTGATGGTTTGGGGTCAGCATGGTGGTGGTAGTGTGATGGTTTGGGGTCAGCATGGTGGTGGTTTGGGGTCAGCATGGTGGTGGTGGTAGTGTGATGGTTTGGGGTCAGCATGGTGGTGGTAGTGTGATGGTTTGGGGTCAGCATGGTGGTGGTAGTGTAATGGTTTGGGGTCAGCATGGTGGTGGTGGTAGTGTGATGGTTTGGGGTCAGCATGGTGGTGGTGGTAGTGTGATGGTTTGGGGTCAGCATGGTGGTGGTAGTGTGATGGTTTGGGGTCAGCATGGTGGTGGTAGTGTGATGGTTTGGGGTCAGCATGGTGGTGGTAGTGTGATGGTTTGGGGTCAGCATGGTGGTGGTGGTAGTGTGATGGTTTGGGGTCAGCATGGTGGTGGTGGTAGTGTGATGGTTTGGGGTCAACTTGGTGGTGGTAGAGTGATGGTTTGGGGTCAGCATGGTGGTGGTAGTGTGATGGTTTGGGGTCAGCATGGTGGTGGTAGTGTGATGGTTTGGGGTCAGCATGGTGGTGGTGGTAGTGTGATGGTTTGGGTTCAGCATGGTGGTGGTAGTGTGATGGTTTGGGGTCAGCATGGTGGTGGTGGTAGTGTGATGGTTTGGGGTCAGCATGGTGGTGGTGGTAGTGTGATGGTTTGGGGTCAGCATGGTGGTGGTAGTGTGATGGTTTGGGGTCAGCATGGTGGTGGTGGTAGTGTGATGGTTTGGGGTCAGCATGGTGGTGGTAGTGTGATGGTTTGGGGTCAGCATGGTGGTGGTAGTGTGATGGTTTGGGGTCAGCATGGTGGTGGTGGTAGTGTGATGGTTTGGGGTCAGCATGGTGGTGGTGGTAGTGTGATGGTTTGGGGTCAGCATGGTGGTGGTGGTAGTGTGATGGTTTGTGGTCAGCATGGTGGTGGTAGTGTGATGGTTTGGGGTCAGCATGGTGGTGGTAGTGTGATGGTTTGGGGTCAGCATGGTGGTGGTAGTGTGATGGTTTGGGGTCAGCATGGTGGTGGTAGTGTGATGGTTTGGGGTCAGCATGGTGGTGGTGGTAGTGTGATGGTTTGGGGTCAGCATGGTGGTAGTGTGATGGTTTGTGGTCAGCATGGTGGTGGTGGTAGTGTGATGGTTTGGGGTCAGCATGGTGGTGGTAGTGTGATGGTTTGTGGTCAGCATGGTGGTGGTAGTGTGATGGTTTGTGGTCAGCATGGTGGTGGTGGTAGTGTGATGGTTTGGGGTCAGCATGGTGGTGGTGGTAGTGTGATGGTTTGGGGTCAGCATGGTGGTGGTGGTAGTGTGATGGTTTGGGGTCAGCATGGTGGTGGTAGAGTGATGGTTTGGGGTCAGCATGGTGGTGGTAGTGTGATGTTTTGGGGTCAGCATGGTGGTGGTAGTGTGATGGTTTGGGGTCAGCATGGTGGTGGTGGTAGTGTGATGGTTTGGGGTCAGCATGGTGGTGGTAGTGTGATGGTTTGGGGTCAGCATGGTGGTGGTGGTAGTGTGATGGTTTGGGGTCAGCATGGTGGTGGTGGTAGTGTGATGGTTTGGGGTCAGCATGGTGGTGGTGGTAGTGTGATGGTTTGGGGTCAGCATGGTGGTGGTAGAGTGATGGTTTGGGGTCAGCATGGTGGTGGTAGTGTGATGGTTTGGGGTCAGCATGGTGGTGGTAGTGTGATGGTTTGGGGTCAGCATGGTGGTGGTGGTAGTGTGATGGTTTGGGGTCAGCATGGTGGTGGTAGTGTGATGGTTTGGGGTCAGCATGGTGGTGGTGGTAGTGTGATGGTTTGGGGTCAGCATGGTGGTGGTGGTAGTGTGATGGTTTGGGGTCAGCATGGTGGTGGTAGTGTCATGGTTTGGGGTCAGCATGGTGGTGGTAGTGTGATGGTTTGGGGTCAGCATGGTGGTGGTGGTAGTGTGATGGTTTGGGGTCAGCATGGTGGTGGTAGTGTGATGGTTTGGGGTCAGCATGGTGGTGGTAGTGTGATGGTTTGGGGTCAGCATGGTGGTGGTAGTGTGATGGTTTTGGGTCAGCATGGTGGTGGTAGTGTGATGGTTTGGGGTCAGCATGGTGGTGGTAGTGTGATGGTTTGGGGTCAGCATGGTGGTGGTAGAGTGATGGTTTGGGGTCAGCATGGTGGTGGTAGTGTGATGGTTTGGGGTCAGCATGGTGGTGGTAGTGTGATGGTTTGGGGTCAGCATGGTGGTGGTGGTAGTGTGATGGTTTGGGGTCAGCATGGTGGTGGTGGTAGTGTGATGGTTTGGGGTCAGCATGGTGGTGGTGGTAGTGTGATGGTTTGTGGTCAGCATGGTGGTGGTAGTGTGATGGTTTGGGGTCAGCATGGTGGTGGTAGTGTGATGGTTTGGGGTCAGCATGGTGGTGGTAGTGTGATGGTTTGGGGTCAGCATGGTGGTGGTGGTAGTGTGATGGTTTGGGGTCAGCATGGTGGTAGTGTGATGGTTTGTGGTCAGCATGGTGGTGGTGGTAGTGTGATGGTTTGGGGTCAGCATGGTGGTGGTAGTGTGATGGTTTGTGGTCAGCATGGTGGTGGTAGTGTGATGGTTTGTGGTCAGCATGGTGGTGGTGGTAGTGTGATGGTTTGGGGTCAGCATGGTGGTGGTGGTAGTGTGATGGTTTGGGGTCAGCATGGTGGTGGTGGTAGTGTGATGGTTTGGGGTCAGCATGGTGGTGGTAGAGTGATGGTTTGGGGTCAGCATGGTGGTGGTAGTGTGATGTTTTGGGGTCAGCATGGTGGTGGTAGTGTGATGGTTTGGGGTCAGCATGGTGGTGGTGGTAGTGTGATGGTTTGGGGTCAGCATGGTGGTGGTAGTGTGATGGTTTGGGGTCAGCATGGTGGTGGTGGTAGTGTGATGGTTTGGGGTCAGCATGGTGGTGGTGGTAGTGTGATGGTTTGGGGTCAGCATGGTGGTGGTGGTAGTGTGATGGTTTGGGGTCAGCATGGTGGTGGTAGAGTGATGGTTTGGGGTCAGCATGGTGGTGGTAGTGTGATGGTTTGGGGTCAGCATGGTGGTGGTAGTGTGATGGTTTGGGGTCAGCATGGTGGTGGTGGTAGTGTGATGGTTTGGGGTCAGCATGGTGGTGGTAGTGTGATGGTTTGGGGTCAGCATGGTGGTGGTGGTAGTGTGATGGTTTGGGGTCAGCATGGTGGTGGTGGTAGTGTGATGGTTTGGGGTCAGCATGGTGGTGGTGGTAGTGTGATGGTTTGGGGTCAGCATGGTGGTGGTAGTGTCATGGTTTGGGGTCAGCATGGTGGTGGTAGTGTGATGGTTTGGGGTCAGCATGGTGGTGGTGGTAGTGTGATGGTTTGGGGTCAGCATGGTGGTGGTAGGGTGATGGTTTGGGGTCAGCATGGTGGTGGTAGTGTGATGGTTTGGGGTCAGCATGGTGGTGGTAGTGTGATGGTTTTGGGTCAGCATGGTGGTGGTAGTGTGATGGTTTGGGGTCAGCATGGTGGTGGTAGTGTGATGGTTTGGGGTCAGCATGGTGGTGGTAGAGTGATGGTTTGGGGTAAGCATGGTGGTGGTAGTGTGATGGTTTGGGGTCAGCATGGTGGTGGTAGTGTGATGGTTTGGGGTCAGCATGGTGGTGGTGGGAGTGTGATGGTTTGGGGTCAGCATGGTGGTGGTAGTGTGATGGTTTGGGGTCAGCATGGTGGTGGTGGTAGTGTGATGGTTTGGGGTCAGCATGGTGGTGGTGGTAGTGTGATGTTTTGGGATCAGCATGGTGGTGGTAGTGTGATGGTTTGGGGTCAGCATGGTGGTGGTGGTAGTGTGATGGTTTGGGGTCAGCATGGTGGTGGTAGTGTGATGGTTTGGGGTCAGCATGGTGGTGGTGGTAGTGTGATGGTTTGGGGTCAGCATGGTGGTGGTGGTAGTGTGATGGTTTGGGGTCAGCATGGTGGTGGTAGTGTGATGGTTTGGGGTCAGCATGGTGGTGGTGGTAGTGTGATGGTTTGGGGTCAGCATGGTGGTGGTAGTGTGATGGTTTGGGGTCAGCATGGTGGTGGTAGTGTGATGGTTTGGGGTCAGCATGGTGGTGGTAGTGTGATGGTTTGGGGTCAGCATGGTGGTGGTGGTAGTGTGATGGTTTGGGGTCAGCATGGTGGTGGTAGTGTGATGGTTTGGGGTCAGCATGGTGGTGGTAGTATGATGGTTTGGGGTCAGCATGGTGGTGGTAGTGTGATGGTTTGGGGTCAGCATGGTGGTGGTAGTGTGATGGTTTTGGGTCAGCATGGTGGTGGTAGTGTGATGGTTTGGGGTCAGCATGGTGGTGATGGTAGTGTGATGGTTTGGGGTCAGCATGGTGGTGGTGGTAGTGTGATGGTTTGGGGTCAGCATGGTGGTGGTGGTAGTGTGATGGTTTGGGGTCAGCATGGTGGTGGTGGTAGTGTGATGGTTTGGGGTCAGCATGGTGGTGGTAGAGTGATGGTTTCGGGTCAGCATGGTGGTGGTAGTGTGATGGTTTGGGGTCAGCATGGTGGTGGTAGTGTGATGGTTTGGGGTCAGCATGGTGGTGGTGGTAGTGTGATGGTTTGGGGTCAGCATGGTGGTGGTAGTGTGATGGTTTGGGGTCAGCATGGTGGTGGTGGTAGTGTGATGGTTTGGGGTCAGCATGGTGGTGGTGGTAGTGTGATGGTTTGGGGTCAGCATGGTGGTGGTAGTGTGATGGTTTGGGGTCAGCATGGTGGTGGTGGTAGTGTGATGGTTTGGGGTCAGCATGGTGGTGGTAGTGTGATGGTTTGGGGTCAGCATGGTGGTGGTAGTGTGATGGTTTGGGGTCAGCATGGTGGTGGTGGTAGTGTGATGGTTTGGGGTCAGCATGGTGGTGGTAGTGTGATGGTTTGGGGTCAGCATGGTGGTGGTAGTGTGATGGTTTGGGGTCAGCATGGTGGTGGTAGTGTGATGGTTTGGGGTCAGCATGGTGGTGGTAGTGTGATGGTTTTGGGTCAGCATGGTGGTGGTAGTGTGATGGTTTGGGGTCAGCATGGTGGTGGTGGTAGTGTGATGGTTTGGGGTCAGCATGGTGGTGGTGGTAGTGTGATGGTTTGTGGTCAGCATGGTGGTGGTAGTGTGATGGTTTGGGGTCAGCATGGTGGTGGTAGTGTGATGGTTTGGGGTCAGCATGGTGGTGATAGTGTGATGGTTTGGGGTCAGCATGGTGGTGGTGGTAGTGTGATGGTTTGGGGTCAGCATGGTGGTAGTGTGATGGTTTGTGGTCAGCATGGTGGTGGTGGTAGTGTGATGGTTTGGGGTCAGCATGGTGGTGGTGGTAGTGTGATGGTTTGGGGTCAGCATGGTGGTGGTAGTGTGATGGTTTGGGGTCAGCATGGTGGTGGTAGTGTGATGGTTTGGGGTCAGCATGGTGGTGGTGGTAGTGTGATGGTTTGGGGTCAGCATGGTGGTGGTGGTAGTTTGATGGTTTGGGGTCAGCATGGTGGTGGTGGTAGTGTGATGGTTTGGGGTCAGCATGGTGGTGGTAGAGTGATGGTTTGGGGTCAGCATGGTGGTGGTAGTGTGATGGTTTGGGGTCAGCATGGTGGTGGTAGTGTGATGGTTTGGGGTCAGCATGGTGGTGGTGGTAGTGTGATGGTTTGGGGTCAGCATGGTGGTGGTAGTGTGATGGTTTGGGGTCAGCATGGTGGTGGTGGTAGTGTGATGGTTTGGGGTCAGCATGGTGGTGGTGGTAGTGTGATGGTTTGGGGTCAGCATGGTGGTGGTAGTGTGATGGTTTGGGGTCAGCATGGTGGTGGTGGTAGTGTGATGGTTTGGGGTCAGCATGGTGGTGGTAGTGTGATGGTTTGGGGTCAGCATGGTGGTGGTAGTGTGATGGTTTGGGGTCAGCATGGTGGTGGTGGTAGTGTGATGGTTTGGGGTCAGCATGGTGTAGGTAGTGTGATGGTTTGGGGTCAGCATGGTGGTGGTAGTGTGATGGTTTGGGGTCAGCATGGTGGTGGTAGTGTGATGGTTTTGGGTCAGCATGGTGGTGGTAGTGTGATGGTTTGGGGTCAGCATGGTGGTGGTAGTGTTATGGTTTGGGGTCAGCATGGTGGTGGTAGAGTGATGGTTTGGGGTCAGCATGGTGGTGGTAGTGTGATGGTTTGGGGTCAGCATGGTGGTGGTGGTAGTGTGATGGTTTGGGGTCAGCATGGTGGTGGTGGTAGTGTGATGGTTTGGGGTCAGCATGGTGGTGGTAGTGTGATGGTTTGGGGTCAGCATGGTGGTGGTGGTAGTGTGATTGTTTGGGGTCAGCATGGTGGTAGTGTGATGGTTTGTGGTCAGCATGGTGGTGGTGGTAGTGTGATGGTTTGGGGTCAGCATGGTGGTGGTGGTAGTGTGATGGTTTGGGGTCAGCATGGTGGTGGTAGTGTGATGGTTTGGGGTCAGCATGGTGGTGGTGGTAGTGTGATGGTTTGGGGTCAGCATGGTGTAGGTAGTGTGATGGTTTGGGGTCAGCATGGTGGTGGTAGTGTGATGGTTTGGGGTCAGCATGGTGGTGGTAGTGTGATGGTTTGGGGTCAGCATGGTGGTGGTGGTAGTGTGATGGTTTGGGGTCAGCATGGTGGTGGTGGTAGTGTGATGGTTTGGGGTCAGCATGGTGGTGGTAGTGTGATGGTTTGGGGTCAGCATGGTGGTGGTGGTAGTGTGATTGTTTGGGGTCAGCATGGTGGTAGTGTGATGGTTTGTGGTCAGCATGGTGGTGGTGGTAGTGTGATGGTTTGGGGTCAGCATGGTGGTGGTGGTAGTGTGATGGTTTGGGGTCAGCATGGTGGTGGTAGTGTGATGGTTTGGGGTCAGCATGGTGGTGGTGGTAGTGTGATGGTTTGGGGTCAGCATGGTGTAGGTAGTGTGATGGTTTGGGGTCAGCATGGTGGTGGTAGTGTGATGGTTTGGGGTCAGCATGGTGGTGGTAGTGTGATGGTTTTGGGTCAGCATGGTGGTGGTAGTGTGATGGTTTGGGGTCAGCATGGTGGTGGTAGTGTTATGGTTTGGGGTCAGCATGGTGGTGGTAGAGTGATGGTTTGGGGTCAGCATGGTGGTGGTAGTGTGATGGTTTGGGGTCAGCATGGTGGTGGTGGTAGTGTGATGGTTTGGGGTCAGCATGGTGGTGGTGGTAGTGTGATGGTTTGGGGTCAGCATGGTGGTGGTAGTGTGATGGTTTGGGGTCAGCATGGTGGTGGTGGTAGTGTGATTGTTTGGGGTCAGCATGGTGGTAGTGTGATGGTTTGTGGTCAGCATGGTGGTGGTGGTAGTGTGATGGTTTGGGGTCAGCATGGTGGTGGTGGTAGTGTGATGGTTTGGGGTCAGCATGGTGGTGGTAGTGTGATGGTTTGGGGTCAGCATGGTGGTGGTAGTGTGATGGTTTGGGGTCAGCATGGTGGTGGTGGTAGTGTGATGGTTTGGGGTCAGCATGGTGGTGGTGGTAGTGTGATGGTTTGGGGTCAGCATGGTGGTGGTGGTAGTGTGATGGTTTGGGGTCAGCATGGTGGTGGTAGAGTGATGGTTTGGGGTCAGCATGGTGGTGGTAGTGTGATGGTTTGGGGTCAGCATGGTGGTGGTAGTGTGATGGTTTGGGGTCAGCATGGTGGTGGTGGTAGTGTGATGGTTTGGGGTCAGCATGGTGTAGGTAGTGTGATGGTTTGGGGTCAGCATGGTGGTGGTAGTGTGATGGTTTGGGGTCAGCATGGTGGTGGTAGTGTGATGGTTTTGGGTCAGCATGGTGGTGGTAGTGTGATGGTTTGGGGTCAGCATGGTGGTGGTAGTGTTATGGTTTGGGGTCAGCATGGTGGTGGTAGAGTGATGGTTTGGGGTCAGCATGGTGGTGGTAGTGTGATGGTTTGGGGTCAGCATGGTGGTGGTGGTAGTGTGATGGTTTGGGGTCAGCATGGTGGTGGTGGTAGTGTGATGGTTTGGGGTCAGCATGGTGGTGGTAGTGTGATGGTTTGGGGTCAGCATGGTGGTGGTGGTAGTGTGATGGTTTGGGGTCAGCATGGTGGTGGTGGTAGTGTGATGGTTTGGGGTCAGCATGGTGGTGGTAGTGTGATGGTTTGGGGTCAGCATGGTGGTGGTAGTGTGATGGTTTGGGGTCAGCATGGTGGTGGTAGTGTGATGGTTTGGGGTCAGCATGGTGGTGGTAGTGTGATGGTTTTGGGTCAGCATGGTGGTGGTAGTGTGATGGTTTGGGGTCAGCATGGTGGTGGTGGTAGTGTGATGGTTTGTGGTCAGCATGGTGGTGGTAGTGTGATGGTTTGGGGTCAGCATGGTGGTGGTAGTGTGATGGTTTGGGGTCAGCATGGTGGTGATAGTGTGATGGTTTGGGGTCAGCATGGTGGTGGTGGTAGTGTGATGGTTTGTGGTCAGCATGGTGGTGGTAGTGTGATGGTTTGGGGTCAGCATGGTGGTGGTAGTGTGATGGTTTGGGGTCAGCATGGTGGTGGTAGTGTGATGGTTTGGGGTCAGCATGGTGGTGGTGGTAGTGTGATGGTTTGGGGTCAGCATGGTGGTGGTAGTGTGATGGTTTGGGGTCAGCATGGTGGTGGTAGTGTGATGGTTTGGGGTCAGCATGGTGGTGGTAGTGTGATGGTTTGGGGTCAGCATGGTGGTGGTAGTGTGATGGTTTTGGGTCAGCATGGTGGTGGTAGTGTGATGGTTTGGGGTCAGCATGGTGGTGGTGGTAGTGTGATGGTTTGGGGTCAGCATGGTGGTGGTGGTAGTGTGATGGTTTGTGGTCAGCATGGTGGTGGTAGTGTGATGGTTTGGGGTCAGCATGGTGGTGGTAGTGTGATGGTTTGGGGTCAGCATGGTGGTGATAGTGTGATGGTTTGGGGTCAGCATGGTGGTGGTGGTAGTGTGATGGTTTGGGGTCAGCATGGTGGTAGTGTGATGGTTTGTGGTCAGCATGGTGGTGGTGGTAGTGTGATGGTTTGGGGTCAGCATGGTGGTGGTGGTAGTGTGATGGTTTGGGGTCAGCATGGTGGTGGTAGTGTGATGGTTTGGGGTCAGCATGGTGGTGGTAGTGTGATGGTTTGGGGTCAGCATGGTGGTGGTGGTAGTGTGATGGTTTGGGGTCAGCATGGTGGTGGTGGTAGTTTGATGGTTTGGGGTCAGCATGGTGGTGGTGGTAGTGTGATGGTTTGGGGTCAGCATGGTGGTGGTAGAGTGATGGTTTGGGGTCAGCATGGTGGTGGTAGTGTGATGGTTTGGGGTCAGCATGGTGGTGGTAGTGTGATGGTTTGGGGTCAGCATGGTGGTGGTGGTAGTGTGATGGTTTGGGGTCAGCATGGTGGTGGTAGTGTGATGGTTTGGGGTCAGCATGGTGGTGGTGGTAGTGTGATGGTTTGGGGTCAGCATGGTGGTGGTGGTAGTGTGATGGTTTGGGGTCAGCATGGTGGTGGTAGTGTGATGGTTTGGGGTCAGCATGGTGGTGGTGGTAGTGTGATGGTTTGGGGTCAGCATGGTGGTGGTAGTGTGATGGTTTGGGGTCAGCATGGTGGTGGTAGTGTGATGGTTTGGGGTCAGCATGGTGGTGGTGGTAGTGTGATGGTTTGGGGTCAGCATGGTGTAGGTAGTGTGATGGTTTGGGGTCAGCATGGTGGTGGTAGTGTGATGGTTTGGGGTCAGCATGGTGGTGGTAGTGTGATGGTTTTGGGTCAGCATGGTGGTGGTAGTGTGATGGTTTGGGGTCAGCATGGTGGTGGTAGTGTTATGGTTTGGGGTCAGCATGGTGGTGGTAGAGTGATGGTTTGGGGTCAGCATGGTGGTGGTAGTGTGATGGTTTGGGGTCAGCATGGTGGTGGTGGTAGTGTGATGGTTTGGGGTCAGCATGGTGGTGGTGGTAGTGTGATGGTTTGGGGTCAGCATGGTGGTGGTAGTGTGATGGTTTGGGGTCAGCATGGTGGTGGTGGTAGTGTGATTGTTTGGGGTCAGCATGGTGGTAGTGTGATGGTTTGTGGTCAGCATGGTGGTGGTGGTAGTGTGATGGTTTGGGGTCAGCATGGTGGTGGTGGTAGTGTGATGGTTTGGGGTCAGCATGGTGGTGGTAGTGTGATGGTTTGGGGTCAGCATGGTGGTGGTGGTAGTGTGATGGTTTGGGGTCAGCATGGTGTAGGTAGTGTGATGGTTTGGGGTCAGCATGGTGGTGGTAGTGTGATGGTTTGGGGTCAGCATGGTGGTGGTAGTGTGATGGTTTTGGGTCAGCATGGTGGTGGTAGTGTGATGGTTTGGGGTCAGCATGGTGGTGGTAGTGTTATGGTTTGGGGTCAGCATGGTGGTGGTAGAGTGATGGTTTGGGGTCAGCATGGTGGTGGTAGTGTGATGGTTTGGGGTCAGCATGGTGGTGGTGGTAGTGTGATGGTTTGGGGTCAGCATGGTGGTGGTGGTAGTGTGATGGTTTGGGGTCAGCATGGTGGTGGTAGTGTGATGGTTTGGGGTCAGCATGGTGGTGGTGGTAGTGTGATTGTTTGGGGTCAGCATGGTGGTAGTGTGATGGTTTGTGGTCAGCATGGTGGTGGTGGTAGTGTGATGGTTTGGGGTCAGCATGGTGGTGGTGGTAGTGTGATGGTTTGGGGTCAGCATGGTGGTGGTAGTGTGATGGTTTGGGGTCAGCATGGTGGTGGTAGTGTGATGGTTTGGGGTCAGCATGGTGGTGGTGGTAGTGTGATGGTTTGGGGTCAGCATGGTGGTGGTGGTAGTGTGATGGTTTGGGGTCAGCATGGTGGTGGTGGTAGTGTGATGGTTTGGGGTCAGCATGGTGGTGGTAGAGTGATGGTTTGGGGTCAGCATGGTGGTGGTAGTGTGATGGTTTGGGGTCAGCATGGTGGTGGTAGTGTGATGGTTTGGGGTCAGCATGGTGGTGGTGGTAGTGTGATGGTTTGGGGTCAGCATGGTGTAGGTAGTGTGATGGTTTGGGGTCAGCATGGTGGTGGTAGTGTGATGGTTTGGGGTCAGCATGGTGGTGGTAGTGTGATGGTTTTGGGTCAGCATGGTGGTGGTAGTGTGATGGTTTGGGGTCAGCATGGTGGTGGTAGTGTTATGGTTTGGGGTCAGCATGGTGGTGGTAGAGTGATGGTTTGGGGTCAGCATGGTGGTGGTAGTGTGATGGTTTGGGGTCAGCATGGTGGTGGTGGTAGTGTGATGGTTTGGGGTCAGCATGGTGGTGGTGGTAGTGTGATGGTTTGGGGTCAGCATGGTGGTGGTAGTGTGATGGTTTGGGGTCAGCATGGTGGTGGTGGTAGTGTGATGGTTTGGGGTCAGCATGGTGGTGGTGGTAGTGTGATGGTTTGGGGTCAGCATGGTGGTGGTAGTGTGATGGTTTGGGGTCAGCATGGTGGTGGTAGTGTGATGGTTTGGGGTCAGCATGGTGGTGGTAGTGTGATGGTTTGGGGTCAGCATGGTGGTGGTAGTGTGATGGTTTTGGGTCAGCATGGTGGTGGTAGTGTGATGGTTTGGGGTCAGCATGGTGGTGGTGGTAGTGTGATGGTTTGTGGTCAGCATGGTGGTGGTAGTGTGATGGTTTGGGGTCAGCATGGTGGTGGTAGTGTGATGGTTTGGGGTCAGCATGGTGGTGATAGTGTGATGGTTTGGGGTCAGCATGGTGGTGGTGGTAGTGTGATGGTTTGGGGTCAGCATGGTGGTAGTGTGATGGTTTGTGGTCAGCATGGTGGTGGTGGTAGTGTGATGGTTTGGGGTCAGCATGGTGGTGGTGGTAGTGTGATGGTTTGGGGTCAGCATGGTGGTGGTAGTGTGATGGTTTGGGGTCAGCATGGTGGTGGTAGTGTGATGGTTTGGGGTCAGCATGGTGGTGGTGGTAGTGTGATGGTTTGGGGTCAGCATGGTGGTGGTGGTAGTGTGATGGTTTGGGGTCAGCATGGTGGTGGTGGTAGTGTGATGGTTTGGGGTCAGCATGGTGGTGGTAGAGTGATGGTTTGGGGTCAGCATGGTGGTGGTAGTGTGATGGTTTGGGGTCAGCATGGTGGTGGTAGTGTGATGGTTTGGGGTCAGCATGGTGGTGGTGGTAGTGTGATGGTTTGGGGTCAGCATGGTGGTGGTAGTGTGATGGTTTGGGGTCAGCATGGTGGTGGTGGTAGTGTGATGGTTTGGGGTCAGCATGGTGGTGGTGGTAGTGTGATGGTTTGGGGTCAGCATGGTGGTGGTAGTGTGATGGTTTGGGGTCAGCATGGTGGTGGTGGTAGTGTGATGGTTTGGGGTCAGCATGGTGGTGGTAGTGTGATGGTTTGGGGTCAGCATGGTGGTGGTAGTGTGATGGTTTGGGGTCAGCATGGTGGTGGTGGTAGTGTGATGGTTTGGGGTCAGCATGGTGTAGGTAGTGTGATGGTTTGGGGTCAGCATGGTGGTGGTAGTGTGATGGTTTGGGGTCAGCATGGTGGTGGTAGTGTGATGGTTTTGGGTCAGCATGGTGGTGGTAGTGTGATGGTTTGGGGTCAGCATGGTGGTGGTAGTGTTATGGTTTGGGGTCAGCATGGTGGTGGTAGAGTGATGGTTTGGGGTCAGCATGGTGGTGGTAGTGTGATGGTTTGGGGTCAGCATGGTGGTGGTGGTAGTGTGATGGTTTGGGGTCAGCATGGTGGTGGTGGTAGTGTGATGGTTTGGGGTCAGCATGGTGGTGGTAGTGTGATGGTTTGGGGTCAGCATGGTGGTGGTGGTAGTGTGATGGTTTGGGGTCAGCATGGTGGTAGTGTGATGGTTTGTGGTCAGCATGGTGGTGGTGGTAGTGTGATGGTTTGGGGTCAGCATGGTGGTGGTGGTAGTGTGATGGTTTGGGGTCAGCATGGTGGTGGTAGTGTGATGGTTTGGGGTCAGCATGGTGGTGGTAGTGTGATGGTTTGGGGTCAGCATGGTGGTGGTGGTAGTGTGATGGTTTGGGGTCAGCATGGTGGTGGTGGTAGTGTGATGGTTTGGGGTCAGCATGGTGGTGGTGGTAGTGTGATGGTTTGGGGTCAGCATGGTGGTGGTAGAGTGATGGTTTGGGGTCAGCATGGTGGTGGTAGTGTGATGGTTTGGGGTCAGCATGGTGGTGGTAGTGTGATGGTTTGGGGTCAGCATGGTGGTGGTGGTAGTGTGATGGTTTGGGGTCAGCATGGTGGTGGTAGTGTGATGGTTTGGGGTCAGCATGGTGGTGGTGGTAGTGTGATGGTTTGGGGTCAGCATGGTGGTGGTGGTAGTGTGATGGTTTGGGGTCAGCATGGTGGTGGTAGTGTGATGGTTTGGGGTCAGCATGGTGGTGGTGGTAGTGTGATGGTTTGGGGTCAGCATGGTGGTGGTAGTGTGATGGTTTGGGGTCAGCATGGTGGTGGTAGTGTGATGGTTTGGGGTCAGCATGGTGGTGGTGGTAGTGTGATGGTTTGGGGTCAGCATGGTGTAGGTAGTGTGATGGTTTGGGGTCAGCATGGTGGTGGTAGTGTGATGGTTTGGGGTCAGCATGGTGGTGGTAGTGTGATGGTTTTGGGTCAGCATGGTGGTGGTAGTGTGATGGTTTGGGGTCAGCATGGTGGTGGTAGTGTTATGGTTTGGGGTCAGCATGGTGGTGGTAGAGTGATGGTTTGGGGTCAGCATGGTGGTGGTAGTGTGATGGTTTGGGGTCAGCATGGTGGTGGTGGTAGTGTGATGGTTTGGGGTCAGCATGGTGGTGGTGGTAGTGTGATGGTTTGGGGTCAGCATGGTGGTGGTAGTGTGATGGTTTGGGGTCAGCATGGTGGTGGTGGTAGTGTGATGGTTTGGGGTCAGCATGGTGGTGGTGGTAGTGTGATGGTTTGGGGTCAGCATGGTGGTGGTAGTGTGATGGTTTGGGGTCAGCATGGTGGTGGTGGTAGTGTGATGGTTTGGGGTCAGCATGGTGGTGGTAGTGTGATGGTTTGGGGTCAGCATGGTGGTGGTGGTAGTGTGATGGTTTGGGGTCAGCATGGTGGTGGTAGTGTGATGGTTTGGGGTCAGCATGGTGGTGGTGGTAGTGTGATGGTTTGGGGTCAGCATGGTGGTGGTGGTAGTGTGATGGTTTGGGGTCAGCATGGTGGTGGTAGTGTGATGGTTTGGGGTCAGCATGGTGGTGGTGGTAGTGTGATGGTTTGGGGTCAGCATGGTGGTGGTAGTGTGATGGTTTGGGGTCAGCATGGTGGTGGTAGTGTGATGGTTTGGGGTCAGCATGGTGGTGGTGGTAGTGTGATGGTTTGGGGTCAGCATGGTGTAGGTAGTGTGATGGTTTGGGGTCAGCATGGTGGTGGTAGTGTGATGGTTTGGGGTCAGCATGGTGGTGGTAGTGTGATGGTTTTGGGTCAGCATGGTGGTGGTAGTGTGATGGTTTGGGGTCAGCATGGTGGTGGTAGTGTTATGGTTTGGGGTCAGCATGGTGGTGGTAGAGTGATGGTTTGGGGTCAGCATGGTGGTGGTAGTGTGATGGTTTGGGGTCAGCATGGTGGTGGTGGTAGTGTGATGGTTTGGGGTCAGCATGGTGGTGGTGGTAGTGTGATGGTTTGGGGTCAGCATGGTGGTGGTAGTGTGATGGTTTGGGGTCAGCATGGTGGTGGTGGTAGTGTGATGGTTTGGGGTCAGCATGGTGGTGGTGGTAGTGTGATGGTTTGGGGTCAGCATGGTGGTGGTAGTGTGATGGTTTGGGGTCAGCATGGTGGTGGTGGTAGTGTGATGGTTTGGGGTCAGCATGGTGGTGGTAGTGTGATGGTTTGGGGTCAGCATGGTGGTGGTGGTAGTGTGATGGTTTGGGGTCAGCATGGTGGTGGTGGTAGTGTGATGGTTTGGGGTCAGCATGGTGGTGGTAGTGTGATGGTTTGGGGTCAGCATGGTGGTGGTGGTAGTGTGATGGTTTGGGGTCAGCATGGTGGTGGTAGTGTGATGGTTTGGGGTCAGCATGGTGGTGGTGGTAGTGTGATGGTTTGGGGTCAGCATGGTGGTGGTAGTGTGATGGTTTGGGGTCAGCATGTTGGTGGTAGTGTGATGGTTTGGGGTCAGCATGGTGGTGGTGGTAGTGTGATGTTTTGGGGTCAGCATGGTGGTGGTAGTGTGATTGTTTGGGGTCAGCATGGTGGTGGTAGTGTGATGGTTTGGGGTCAGCATGGTGGTGGTAGTGTGATGGTTTGGGGACAGCATGGTGGTGGTAGTGTGATGGTTTTGGGTCAGCATGGTGGTGGTAGTGTGATGGTTTGGGGTCAGCATGGTGGTGATGGTAGTGTGATGGTTTGGGGTCAGCATGGTGGTGGTGGTAGTGTGATGGTTTGGGGGCAGCATGGTGGTGGTAGTGTGATGGTTTGGGGTCAGCATGGTGGTGGTAGTGTGATGGTTTGGGGTCAGCATGGTGGTGGTGGTAGTGTGATGGTTTGGGGTCAGCATGGTGGTAGTGTGATGGTTTGTGGTCAGAATGGTGGTGGTGGTAGTGTGATGGTTTGGGGTCAGCATGGTGGTGGTGGTAGTGTGATGGTTTGGGGTCAGCATGGTGGTGGTAGTGTGATGGTTTGGGGTCAGCATGGTGGTGGTAGTGTGATGGTTTGGGGTCAGCATGGTGGTGGTGGTAGTGTGATGGTTTGGGGTCAGCATGGTGGTGGTGGTAGTGTGATGGTTTGGGGTCAGCATGGTGGTGGTGGTAGTGTGATGGTTTGGGGTCAGCATGGTGGTGGTAGAGTGATGGTTTGGGGTCAGCATGGTGGTGGTAGTGTGATGGTTTGGGGTCAGCATGGTGGTGGTAGAGTGATGGTTTGGGGTCAGCATGGTGGTGGTAGTGTGATGGTTTGGGGTCAGCATGGTGGTGGTAGTGTGATGGTTTGGGGTCAGCATGGTGGTGGTGGTAGTGTGATGGTTTGGGGTCAGCATGGTGGTGGTAGTGTGATGGTTTGGGGTCAGCATGGTGGTGGTGGTAGTGTGATGGTTTGGGGTCAGCATGGTGGTGGTGGTAGTGTGATGGTTTGGGGTCAGCATGGTGGTGGTGGTAGTGTGATGGTTTGGGGTCAGCATGGTGGTGGTAGTGTGATGGTTTGGGGTCAGCATGGTGGTGGTAGTGTGATGGTTTGGGGTCAGCATGGTGGTGGTGGTAGTGTGATGGTTTGGGGTCAGCATGGTGGTGGTAGTGTGATGGTTTGGGGTCAGCATGGTGGTGGTAGTGTGATGGTTTGGGGTCAGCATGGTGGTGGTAGTGTGATGGTTTGGGGTCAGCATGGTGGTGGTAGTGTGATGGTTTTGGGTCAGCATGGTGGTGGTAGTGTGATGGTTTGGGGTCAGCATGGTGGTGGTGGTAGTGTGATGGTTTGGGGCATGGTGGTGGTGGTAGTGTGATGGTTTGTGGTCAGCATGGTGGTGGTAGTGTGATGGTTTGGGGTCAGCATGGTGGTGGTAGTGTGATGGTTTGGGGTCAGCATGGTGGTGGTAGTGTGATGGTTTGGGGTCAGCATGGTGGTGGTGGTAGTGTGATGGTTTGGGGTCAGCATGGTGGTAGTGTGATGGTTTGTGGTCAGCATGGTGGTGGTGGTAGTGTGATGGTTTGGGGTCAGCATGGTGGTGGTGGTAGTGTGATGGTTTGGGGTCAGCATGGTGGTGGTAGTGTGATGGTTTGGGGTCAGCATGGTGGTGGTAGTGTGATGGTTTGGGGTCAGCATGGTGGTGGTGGTAGTGTGATGGTTTGGGGTCAGCATGGTGGTGGTGGTAGTGTGATGGTTTGGGGTCAGCATGGTGGTGGTGGTAGTGTGATGGTTTGGGGTCAGCATGGTGGTGGTAGAGTGATGGTTTGGGGTCAGCATGGTGGTGGTAGTGTGATGGTTTGGGGTCAGCATGGTGGTGGTAGTGTGATGGTTTGGGGTCAGCATGGTGGTGGTGGTAGTGTGATGGTTTGGGGTCAGCATGGTGGTGGTAGTGTGATGGTTTGGGGTCAGCATGGTGGTGGTGGTAGTGTGATGGTTTGGGGTCAGCATGGTGGTGGTGGTAGTGTGATGGTTTGGGGTCAGCATGGTGGTGGTAGTGTGATGGTTTGGGGTCAGCATGGTGGTGGTGGAAGTGTGATGGTTTGGGGTCAGCATGGTGGTGGTAGTGTGATGGTTTGGGGTCAGCATGGTTGTGGTAGAGTGATGGTTTGGGGTCAGCATGGTGGTGGTAGTGTGATGGTTTGGGGTCAGCATGGTGGTGGTAGTGTGATGGTTTGGGGTCAGCATGGTGGTGGTGGTAGTGTGATGGTTTGGGGTCAGCATGGTGGTGGTAGTGTGATGGTTTGGGGTCAGCATGGTGGTGGTGGTAGTGTGATGGTTTGGGGTCAGCATGGTGGTGGTAGTGTGATGGTTTGGGGTCAGCATGGTGGTGGTGGTAGTGTGATGGTTTGGGGTCAGCATGGTGGTGGTAGTGTGATGGTTTGGGGTCAGCATGGTGGTGGTAGTGTGATGGTTTGGGGTCAGCATGGTGGTGGTGGTAGTGTGATGGTTTGGGGTCAGCATGGTGGTGGTAGTGTGATGGTTTGGGGTCAGCATGGTGGTGGTAGTGTGACGGTTTGGGGTCAGCATGGTGGTGGTAGTGTGATGGTTTGGGGTCAGCATGGTGGTGGTAGTGTGATGGTTTTGGGTCAGCATGGTGGTGGTAGTGTGATGGTTTGGGGTCAGCATGGTGGTGGTGGTAGTGTGATGGTTTGGGGTCAGCATGGTGGTGGTGGTAGTGTGATGGTTTGTGGTCAGCATGGTGGTGGTAGTGTGATGGTTTGGGGTCAGCATGGTGGTGGTAGTGTGATGGTTTGGGGTCAGCATGGTGGTGGTAGTGTGATGGTTTGGGGTCAGCATGGTGGTGGTGGTAGTGTGATGGTTTGGGGTCAGCATGGTGGTAGTGTGATGGTTTGTGGTCAGCATGGTGGTGGTGGTAGTGTGATGGTTTGGGGTCAGCATGGTGGTGGTAGTGTGATGGTTTGTGGTCAGCATGGTGGTGGTAGTGTGATGGTTTGTGGTCAGCATGGTGGTGGTGGTAGTGTGATGGTTTGGGGTCAGCATGGTGGTGGTAGTGTGATGGTTTGTGGTCAGCATGGTGGTGGTAGTATGATGGTTTGTGGTCAGCATGGTGGTGGTAGTGTGATGGTTTGTGGTCAGCATGGTGGTGGTAGTGTGATGGTTTGGGGTCAGCATGGTGGTGGTAGTGTGATGGTTTGTGGTCAGCATGGTGGTGGTAGTGTGACGGTTTGTGGTCAGCATGGTGGTGGTAGTGTGATGGTTTGGGGTCAGCATGGTGGTGGTAGTGTGATGGTTTGGGGTCAGCATGGTGGTGGTGGTAGTGTGATGGTTTGGGGTCAGCATGGTGGTGGTAGTGTGATGGTTTGGGGTCAGCATGGTGGTGGTAGTGTGATGGTTTGGGGTCAGCATGGTGGTGGTAGTGTGATGGTTTGGGGTCAGCATGGTGGTGGTAGTGTGATGGTTTTGGGTCAGCATGGTGGTGGTAGTGTGATGGTTTGGGGTCAGCATGGTGGTGGTGGTAGTGTGATGGTTTGGGGTCAGCATGGTGGTGGTGGTAGTGTGATGGTTTGTGGTCAGCATGGTGGTGGTAGTGTGATGGTTTGGGGTCAGCATGGTGGTGGTAGTGTGATGGTTTGGGGTCAGCATGGTGGTGGTAGTGTGATGGTTTGGGGTCAGCATGGTGGTGGTGGTAGTGTGATGGTTTGGGGTCAGCATGGTGGTAGTGTGATGGTTTGTGGTCAGCATGGTGGTGGTGGTAGTGTGATGGTTTGGGGTCAGCATGGTGGTGGTAGTGTGATGGTTTGGGGTCAGCATGGTGGTGGTGGTAGTGTGATGGTTTGGGGTCAGCATGGTGGTGGTGGTAGTGTGATGGTTTGGGGTCAGCATGGTGGTGGTAGTGTGATGGTTTGGGGTCAGCATGGTGGTGGTGGTAGTGTGATGGTTTGGGGTCAGCATGGTGGTGGTAGTGTGATGGTTTGGGGTCAGCATGGTGGTGGTGGTAGTGTGATGGTTTGGGGTCAGCATGGTGGTGGTAGTGTGATGGTTTGGGGTCAGCATGTTGGTGGTAGTGTGATGGTTTGGGGTCAGCATGGTGGTGGTGGTAGTGTGATGGTTTGGGGTCAGCATGGTGGTGGTAGTGTGATGGTTTGGGGTCAGCATGGTGGTGGTAGTGTGATGGTTTGGGGTCAGCATGGTGGTGGTAGTGTGATGGTTTGGGGTCAGCATGGTGGTGGTAGTGTGATGGTTTGGGGTCAGCATGGTGGTGGTAGTGTGATGGTTTGGGGTCAGCATGGTGGTGGTGGTAGTGTGATGGTTTGGGGTCAGCATGGTGGTAGTGTGATGGTTTGTGGTCAGCATGGTGGTGGTGGTAGTGTGATGGTTTGGGGTCAGCATGGTGGTGGTAGTGTGATGGTTTGGGGTCAGCATGGTGGTGGTGGTAGTGTGATGGTTTGGGGTCAGCATGGTGGTGGTGGTAGTGTGATGGTTTGGGGTCAGCATGGTGGTGGTAGTGTGATGGTTTGGGGTCAGCATGGTGGTGGTGGTAGTGTGATGGTTTGGGGTCAGCATGGTGGTGGTAGTGTGATGGTTTGGGGTCAGCATGGTGGTGGTGGTAGTGTGATGGTTTGGGGTCAGCATGGTGGTGGTAGTGTGATGGTTTGGGGTCAGCATGTTGGTGGTAGTGTGATGGTTTGGGGTCAGCATGGTGGTGGTGGTAGTGTGATGGTTTGGGGTCAGCATGGTGGTGGTAGTGTGATGGTTTGGGGTCAGCATGGTGGTGGTAGTGTGATGGTTTGGGGTCAGCATGGTGGTGGTAGTGTGATGGTTTGGGGTCAGCATGGTGGTGGTAGTGTGATGGTTTTGGGTCAGCATGGTGGTGGTAGTGTGATGGTTTGGGGTCAGCATGGTGGTGGTAGTGTGATGGTTTGGGGTCAGCATGGTGGTGGTGGTAGTGTGATGGTTTGGGGTCAGCATGGTGGTGGTGATAGAGTGATGGTTTGAGGTCAGCATGGTGGTGGTGGTAGTGTGATGGTTTGGGGTCAGCATGGTGGTGGTAGAGTGATGGTTTGGGGTCAGCATGGTGGTGGTAGTGTGATGGTTTGGGGTCAGCATGGTGGTGGTAGTGTGATGGTTTGGGGTCAGCATGGTGGTGGTGGTAGTGTGATGGTTTGGGGTCAGCATGGTGGTGGTAGTGTGATGGTTTGGGGTCAGCATGGTGGTGGTGGTAGTGTGATGGTTTGGGGTCAGCATGGTGGTGGTGGTAGTGTGATGGTTTGGGGTCAGCATGGTGGTGGTAGTGTGATGGTTTGGGGTCAGCATGGTGGTGGTGGTAGTGTGATGGTTTGGGGTCAGCATGGTCGTGGTAGTGTGATGGTTTGGGGTCAGCATGGTGGTGGTAGTGTGATGGTTTGGGGTCAGCATGGTGGTGGTGGTAGTGTGATGGTTTGGGGTCAGCATGGTGGTGGTAGTGTGATGGTTTGGGGTCAGCATGGTGGTGGTAGTGTGATGGTTTGGGGTCAGCATGGTGGTGGTAGTGTGATGGTTTGGGGTCAGCATGGTGGTGGTAGTGTGATGGTTTTGGGTCAGCATGGTGGTGGTAGTGTGATGGTTTGGGGTCAGCATGGTGGTGGTGGTAGTGTGATGGTTTGGGGCATGGTGGTGGTGGTAGTGTGATGGTTTGTGGTCAGCATGGTGGTGGTAGTGTGATGGTTTGGGGTCAGCATGGTGGTGGTAGTGTGATGGTTTGGGGTCAGCATGGTGGTGGTAGTCTGATGGTTTGGGGTCAGCATGGTGGTGGTGGTAGTGTGATGGTTTGGGGTCAGCATGGTGGTAGTGTGATGGTTTGTGGTCAGCATGGTGGTGGTGGTAGTGTGATGGTTTGGGGTCAGCATGGTGGTGGTGGTAGTGTGATGGTTTGGGGTCAGCATGGTGGTGGTAGTGTGATGGTTTGGGGTCAGCATGGTGGTGGTAGTGTGATGGTTTGGGGTCAGCATGGTGGTGGTGGTAGTGTGATGGTTTGGGGTCAGCATGGTGGTGGTGGTAGTGTGATGGTTTGGGGTCAGCATGGTGGTGGTGGTAGTGTGATGGTTTGGGGTCAGCATGGTGGTGGTAGAGTGATGGTTTGGGGTCAGCATGGTGGTGGTAGTGTGATGGTTTGGGGTCAGCATGGTGGTGGTAGTGTGATGGTTTGGGGTCAGCATGGTGGTGGTGGTAGTGTGATGGTTTGGGGTCAGCATGGTGGTGGTGGTAGTGTGATGGTTTGGGGTCAGCATGGTGGTGGTGGTAGTGTGATGGTTTGGGGTCAGCATGGTGGTGGTAGTGTGATGGTTTGGGGTCAGCATGGTGGTGGTGGAAGTGTGATGGTTTGGGGTCAGCATGGTGGTGGTAGTGTGATGGTTTGGGGTCAGCATGGTGGTGGTAGTGTGATGGTTTGGGGTCAGCATGGTGGTGGTAGTGTGATGGTTTGGGGTCAGCATGGTGGTGGTAGTGTGATGGTTTGGGGTCAGCATGGTGGTGGTAGTGTGATGGTTTTGGGTCAGCATGGTGGTGGTAGTGTGATGGTTTGGGGTCAGCATGGTGGTGATGGTAGTGTGATGGTTTAGGGTCAGCATGGTGGTGGTGGTAGTGTGATGGTTTGGGGTCAGCATGGTGGTGGTGGTAGTGTGATGGTTTGGGGTCAGCATGGTGGTGGTGGTAGTGTGATGGTTTGGGGTCAGCATGGTGGTGGTAGAGTGATGGTTTGGGGTCAGCATGGTGGTGGTAGTGTGATGGTTTGGGGTCAGCATGGTGGTGGTAGTGTGATGGTTTGGGGTCAGCATGGTGGTGGTGGTAGTGTGATGGTTTGGGGTCAGCATGGTGGTGGTAGTGTGATGGTTTGGGGTCAGCATGGTGGTGGTGGTAGTGTGATGGTTTGGGGTCAGCATGGTGGTGGTAGTGTGATGGTTTGGGGTCAGCATGGTGGTGGTAGTGTGATGGTTTGGGGTCAGCATGGTGGTGGTAGTGTGATGGTTTTGGGTCAGCATGGTGGTGGTAGTGTGATGGTTTGGGGTCAGCATGGTGGTGGTGGTAGTGTGATGGTTTGGGGTCAGCATGGTGGTGGTGGTAGTGTGATGGTTTGGGGTCAGCATGGTGGTAGTGTGATGGTTTGTGGTCAGCATGGTGGTGGTGGTAGTGTGATGGTTTGGGGTCAGCATGGTGGTGGTGGTAGTGTGATGGTTTGGGGTCAGCATGGTGGTGGTAGTGTGATGGTTTGGGGTCAGCATGGTGGTGGTAGTGTGATGGTTTGGGGTCAGCATGGTGGTGGTGGTAGTGTGATGGTTTGGGGTCAGCATGGTGGTGGTGGTAGTGTGATGGTTTGGGGTCAGCATGGTGGTGGTGGTAGTGTGATGGTTTGGGGTCAGCATGGTGGTGGTAGAGTGATGGTTTGGGGTCAGCATGGTGGTGGTAGTGTGATGGTTTGGGGTCAGCATGGTGGTGGTAGTGTGATGGTTTGGGGTCAGCATGGTGGTGGTGGTAGTGTGATGGTTTGGGGTCAGCATGGTGGTGGTGGTAGTGTGATGGTTTGGGGTCAGCATGGTGGTGGTGGTAGTGTGATGGTTTGGGGTCAGCATGGTGGTGGTGGTAGTGTGATGGTTTGGGGTCAGCATGGTGGTGGTAGTGTGATGGTTTGGGGTCAGCATGGTGGTGGTGGTAGTGTGATGGTTTGGGGTCAGCATGGTGGTGGTGGTAGTGTGATGGTTTGGGGTCAGCATGGTGGTGGTAGTGTGATGGTTTGGGGTCAGCATGGTGGTGGTGGTAGTGTGATGGTTTGGGGTCAGCATAGTGGTGGTAGTGTGATGGTTTGGGGTCAGCATGGTGGTGGTAGTGTGATGGTTTGGGGTCAGCATGGTGGTGGTAGTGTGATGGTTTGGGGTCAGCATGGTGGTGGTAGTGTGATGGTTTGGGGTCAGCATGGTGGTGGTAGTGTGATGGTTTGGGGTCAGCATGGTGGTGGTAGTGTGATGGTTTGGGGTCAGCATGGTGGTGGTGGTAGTGTGATGGTTTGGGGTCAGCATGGTGGTGGTGGTAGTGTGATGGTTTGGGGTCAGCATGGTGGTGGTGGTAGTGTGATGGTTTGGGGTCAGCATGGTTTTGGTAGAGTGATGGTTTGGGGTCAGCATGGTGGTGGTAGTGTGATGGTTTGGGGTCAGCATGGTGGTGGTAGTGTGATGGTTTGGGGTCAGCATGGTGGTGGTGGTAGTGTGATGGTTTGGGGTCAGCATGGTGGTGGTAGTGTGATGGTTTGGGGTCAGCATGGTGGTGGTGGTAGTGTGATGGTTTGGGGTCAGCATGGTGGTGGTAGTGTGATGGTTTGGGGTCAGCATGGTGGTGGTGGTAGTGTGATGGTTTGGGGTCAGCATGGTGGTGGTAGTGTGATGGTTTGGGGTCAGCATGGTGGTGGTAGTGTGATGGTTTGGGGTCAGCATGGTGGTGGTGGTAGTGTGATGGTTTGGGGTCAGCATGGTGGTGGTAGTGTGATGGTTTGGGGTCAGCATGGTGGTGGTAGTGTGACGGTTTGGGGTCAGCATGGTGGTGGTAGTGTGATGGTTTGGGGTCAGCATGGTGGTGGTAGTGTGATGGTTTTGGGTCAGCATGGTGGTGGTAGTGTGATGGTTTGGGGTCAGCATGGTGGTGGTGGTAGTGTGATGGTTTGGGGTCAGCATGGTGGTGGTGGTAGTGTGATGGTTTGTGGTCAGCATGGTGGTGGTAGTGTGATGGTTTGGGGTCAGCATGGTGGTGGTAGTGTGATGGTTTGGGGTCAGCATGGTGGTGGTAGTGTGATGGTTTGGGGTCAGCATGGTGGTGGTGGTAGTGTGATGGTTTGGGGTCAGCATGGTGGTAGTGTGATGGTTTGTGGTCAGCATGGTGGTGGTGGTAGTGTGATGGTTTGGGGTCAGCATGGTGGTGGTAGTGTGATGGTTTGTGGTCAGCATGGTGGTGGTAGTGTGATGGTTTGTGGTCAGCATGGTGGTGGTGGTAGTGTGATGGTTTGGGGTCAGCATGGTGGTGGTAGTGTGATGGTTTGTGGTCAGCATGGTGGTGGTAGTGTGATGGTTTGTGGTCAGCATGGTGGTGGTAGTGTGATGGTTTGTGGTCAGCATGGTGGTGGTAGTGTGATGGTTTGGGGTCAGCATGGTGGTGGTAGTGTGATGGTTTGTGGTCAGCATGGTGGTGGTAGTGTGACGGTTTGTGGTCAGCATGGTGGTGGTAGTGTGATGGTTTGGGGTCAGCATGGTGGTGGTAGTGTGATGGTTTGGGGTCAGCATGGTGGTGGTAGTGTGATGGTTTGGGGTCAGCATGGTGGTGGTGGTAGTGTGATGGTTTGGGGTCAGCATGGTGGTGGTAGTGTGATGGTTTGGGGTCAGCATGGTGGTGGTAGTGTGATGGTTTGGGGTCAGCATGGTGGTGGTAGTGTGATGGTTTTGGGTCAGCATGGTGGTGGTAGTGTGATGGTTTGGGGTCAGCATGGTGGTGGTGGTAGTGTGATGGTTTGGGGTCAGCATGGTGGTGGTGGTAGTGTGATGGTTTGGGGTCAGCATGGTGGTGGTAGTGTGATGGTTTGGGGTCAGCATGGTGGTGGTAGTGTGATGGTTTGGGGTCAGCATGGTGGTGGTAGTGTGATGGTTTGGGGTCAGCATGGTGGTGGTGGTAGTGTGATGGTTTGGGGTCAGCATGGTGGTAGTGTGATGGTTTGTGGTCAGCATGGTGGTGGTGGTAGTGTGATGGTTTGGGGTCAGCATGGTGGTGGTAGTGTGATGGTTTGTGGTCAGCATGGTGGTGGTAGTGTGATGGTTTGTGGTCAGCATGGTGGTGGTGGTAGTGTGATGGTTTGGGGTCAGCATGGTGGTGGTAGTGTGATGGTTTGTGGTCAGCATGGTGGTGGTAGTGTGATGGTTTGTGGTCAGCATGGTGGTGGTAGTGTGATGGTTTGTGGTCAGCATGGTGGTGGTGGTAGTGTGATGGTTTGGGGTCAGCATGGTGGTGGTGGTAGTGTGATGGTTTGGGGTCAGCATGGTGGTGGTAGAGTGATGGTTTGTGGTCAGCATGGTGGTGGTAGTGTGATGGTTTGGGGTCAGCATGGTGGTGGTAGTGTGATGGTTTGGGGTCAGCATGGTGGTGGTAGTGTGATGGATGCTTTGCTGCCTCAGGACCTGGACAACATGTCTATTATATATTAAATATTCACTCCCTGTACTTGCTTCTCGTCTCCCAATGTCTGTCCTCTCAGAATGCTGACACCAATGTTGGAAGCATCAGGGAGTTTTTTGTTTTGGTTGGTGACCGAAGGAACCGGGGATGCCTTAGCTGACTCGAGAGGTTTTCTTGCCTCAGCTGGCTTGTCAGGCGTCCACGCCTCAACCGGCTTTGTCAGGCACCCATGCCTTGGCCTGCCCGTCAGGCTCGCCCAGGTGGGACGCCAGGTGGCACTCCTAAAGAGAGGGGGGGGGGGGGGTCCTGTCACGCATGCTCCCGCTCCCCCTCTCTGGAGCCATCATCACACTCATCAGAGCTTCATTGGACTCACCTGGACTCCTTCACTTTGTTGATCTGTCTGTTCCTCAGTTTGAGCTCAGCATTAATGTCGTTATGTTTCTCTTGTCCAGACGCTGTCCGTGTTTTGTTTCATGTCTATTATTTATTAAATGTTCACTCCCCGTACTTGCTTCTCGTTTCCCAGCGTCTGTCCTGACACTATTTGACCTAGATAGTGTAGTGTGTATGTATTGATTTATAAGCTATGCGTGCCGTTTTTTACATTTATGTAGTTCTGTCCTTGAGCTGTTCTTCAGTGACACTCGAATCACATAGAAAGATTCATTATGACCACTTCCTTCCGTTTGAATATCTGAGGAAGGTGATGTTGATGCAATTAAAAACGATATTTTCTCTGCTATTTTAGCAAATAATGACGGAAAGCTAACTACACTGGGCAAGGAGGAATTTAACCAAAGCATACTGGATGACAACCTGTTTGTAACCAAGACAAAGGATTTCATAAGTTACTTTTTCCTTCATAAGGTATAGCAGTTCGTATGGGACACTTTTAAACGAGCCCTTAGAACAAAATCAAAAATAATTTAGGTATTTACAAAGGAAAATACAAGAAATAACAGTACAGATGGACAGCAATAAAACCGTGCCATAGAGGCAGACAATAAGTTATAGGAAAAGGATAAATTAAATCAAGGAACTTATTCGGGAACGATCAAGTAGAATGTATTGTAAAAATAAAACGAACTGAATGGAAAGTTGTGACAAAATGCCCCCACTTCTTTTTGAATCGTCAACATAGAAATGCTACCAAAAATAATTTACAGAAACTTGTTACAAATGACTCAAAGTACTGTACTTTAACTTTTACTTGGTACTCATCCCGGATCCGGGAGCACCCTCATCAGTAAAAAAGCTGACTAGCATAGCCTAGCATAGCGCCACAAGTAAATACTAGCATCTAAATATCATGAAATCACAAGTCCAAGACACCAGATGAAAGATACACATCTTGTGAATCCAGCCATCATTTCTGATTTTTAAAATGTTTTACAGGGAAGACACAATATGTATTTCTATTAGCTTACTACAATAGCCAACCACACAGCAGCATTGATTCATGCACGTTAGCGATAGCGAATAAACCAGCAAAAGATATTACATTTTTCACTAACCTTCTCAAAACTTCATCAGATGACAGTCCTATAACATCATATTACACAATACATATATGGTTTGTTCGAAAATGTGCATATTTAGCGCCACAAATCGTGGTTATACAATGAGAATAGTAGCCAAACTGCAAACAAAATGTCGGGAGAAATCTTGGGAGAGGCACCTAATCTAATCAATAACTAATCATAAACTTCACTAAAAAATACAGGTTGGACTGCAAATGAAAGATACATTAGTTCTTAATGCAACCGCTGTGTTAGATTTTTAAAATTAACGTTACTACGACATACAGCGTGCGTTAAAGCGAGACCGCACCGAAATTAATGGCGGAATAATAGTTTAACATTTTTCAACAGAAATACGAATTAACATCATAAATAGTTCTTACTATTTGATGAGCTTCCATCAGAATCTTGTGCAAGTTGTCCTTTGTCCAGAAGAATCGTTGCTCGGTTGTAGATTGTCGTCTTCAACTTTGGAATTAGCAGCAAGCGTTAGCCATGTGACGAAGACGTGTCCAACTCACTATAACGCAGCACAAATAAAATACAGAAAATTGCAATATACTGATATAAACTGATATAACTCGGTTTAAAATAACTACATTATGATGTTTTTAACACCTATATCGAATAAAATCAGAGCCGGATATATCTAACGCCTATAACGAGAGCTTTTCAGAATGCAATCCTGAGGTCTGTCTTGCGTCATGACGAACGTTGAAAAGACTGCACACCCGGTTCCAAGAGCTCTTGTTCGGCCTCAGATCTACCTAGACACCCCATTCCAATTCTCACTGCTTACTGACATCTAGGGGAAGGCGTATGCAGTGCATGTCGACCCATAGATTACATGCAAATTAATAAACTGACCCTGGAACAGAGTGCCCGATTTCAGATTTCTCACTTCCTGACAGGAAGTTTGCTGCAAAATTAGTTCTGTTTTACTCACAGATATAATTCAAACGGTTTTAGAAACTAGAGAGTGTTTTCTATCCAATAGTAATAATAATATGCATATTGTACGAGCAAGAATTGAGTACGAGGCAGTTTAATTTGGGAACGAATGTTTACAAAGTCGAAATGGCGCCCCCCTATTGAGAAAAGGTTTTAAGCAACAGTGCCGTGAAAAAGTATTTGCCCAGTTTATGATTTTCTCTATTTTTGCATATTTTTGATACTGAATGTTATTAGATCTTCAACCAAAACGTAATATTGAAGGGAACGTGAGTTTACAAATAGCAAAACAAATGGATACTTGTTTTATTTATTTAATTAACAAAGTTATGCAACACCCAATTCCTCTGTGTGAAAAAACTATTGCCCCCTTTACTCTCAATAACTAGTTGTTCCACCTTTAGCTGTAATGACTCCAACCAAACACTTCCTGTAGTTGTTGATCAGTCCACCTTTAGCTGTAATGACTCCAACCAAACACTTCCTGTAGTTGTTGATCAGTCCACCTTTAGCTGCAATGACTCCAACCAAACACTTCCTGTAGTTGTTGATCAGTCCACCTTTAGCTGTAATGACTCCAACCAAACACTTCCTGTAGTTGTTGATCAGTCCACCTTTAGCTGCAATGACTCCAACCAAACACTTCCTGTAGTTGTTGATCAGTCCACCTTTAGCTGTAATGACTCCCACCAAACTCTTCCTGTAGTTGTTGATCAGTCCACCTTTAGCTGTAATGACTACAACCAAACACTTCCTGTAGTTGTTGATCAGTCCACCTTTAGCTGTAATGACTCCAACCAAACACTTCCTGTAGTTGTTGATCAGTCCACCTTTAGCTGTAATGACTCCCACCAAACACTTCCTGTAGTTGTTGATCAGTCCACCTTTAGCTGTAATGACTCCAACCAAACACTTCCTGTAGTTGTTGATCAGTCCACCTTTAGCTGCAATGACTCCAACCAAACACTTCCTGTAGTTGTTGATCAGTCCACCTTTAGCTGTAATGACTCCAACCAAACACTTCCTGTAGTTGTTGATCAGTCCACCTTTAGCTGCAATGACTCCAACCAAACACTTCCTGTAGTTGTTGATCAGTCCACCTTTAGCTGTAATGACTCCCACCAAACTCTTCCTGTAGTTGTTGATCAGTCCACCTTTAGCTGTAATGACTACAACCAAACACTTCCTGTAGTTGTTGATCAGTCCACCTTTAGCTGTAATGACTCCAACCAAACACTTCCTGTAGTTGTTGATCAGTCCACCTTTAGCTGTAATGACTCCCACCAAACACTTCCTGTAGTTGTTGATCAGTCCACCTTTAGCTGTAATGACTCCAACCAAACACTTCCTGTAGTTGTTGATCAGTCCACCTTTAGCTGCAATGACTCCAACCAAACACTTCCTGTAGTTGTTGATCAGTCTCTCACATCTCTGTGGAGGAGTTGTGGCCCACTCTGCCATGCAGAACTGCTGTAACTCAGAGACATTTGTGGGTTTTCAAGCATGAAGTACTGCCACCACATCTCAATTGGGATTCGGTCTACTTGAATCTATCTATCCTCTCTCTCTACTACTACTACTAGCTAGGAATCTATGTCTCCTCTCTCTCTCTACTACTACACAGCTAGGAATCAATGTTTCCTGTCTCTCTCTCTCTCTCTCTGTGCCACAGCTAAGAATATATGTCTCCTCTCTCTCTCTCTCTCTCTCTCTCTCTCTCTCTCTCTCTCTCTCTCTGCCACAGCTAGGAATCAATGTCTCCTGCCTCTCTCTCTCTGCCACAGCTAGGAATCAATGTCTCCTGCCTCTCTCTCTCTGCCACAGCTAGGACTCAATGTCTCCTGCCTCTCTCTCTCTGCCACAGCTATGAATCAATGTCTCCTGCCTCTCTCCCTCTCTCTGCCACAGTTATGAATCAATGTCTCCTCTCTCTCTCTCTCTCTCTCTCTCTCTCTCTCTCTCTCTCTCTCTCTCTCTCTCTCTCTCTCGCTCTCTCTCTCTCTCTCTCTCTGCCACAGCTAGCAATCAATGTCTCCTGCCTCTCTCTCTCTGCCACAGCTAGGACTCAATGTCTCCTGCCTCTCTCTCTCTGCCACAGCTATGAATCAATGTCTCCTGCCTCTCTCTCTCTCTGCCACAGCTATGAAATCATTAAGAGCAGGGATTGGCCGCTGCAGTGTGGATATCAATATATTAAATCCTGGTTGGCCTAAATGGCACCTTATTCCCTCTTTAAAAGTAGAACACCACACTGCATCCTCAGCGGCTTTTTGCTGAGGTTATCTGAGGTTATTTGATCTGACGAGGTTGGTCACACATTGAAAAGGAAATGAGAAGGTAGATTGAGCTTTGTTCTCACTGTTCATCAAGTAGTAGCTGGTTCCTCATTCTCACTGTTTATCAAGTAGTAGATTGTGCTTTGTTCTCATCCATCCGCAAGCAGTAAACTGAGACTCACTCAGAAGATTTACAGCCTTGTGGCAGGAATACAGAACACGCTACTGTAACTGTGATAGGAATACAGAACAAGCTACTGTAACTGTGACAGGAATACAGAACAAGTTACTGTAACTGTGACAGGAATACAGAACAAGTTACTGTAACTGTGACAGGAATACAGAACAAGCTACTGTAACTGTGACAGGAATACAGAACAAGTTACTGTAACTGTGACAGGAATACAGAACAAGCTACTGTAACTGTGGCAGGAATACAGAACAAGCTACTGTAACTGTGACAGGAATACAGAACAAGCTACTGTAACTGACAGGAATACAGAACAAGCTACTGTAACTGTGGCAGGAATACAGAACAAGCTACTGTAACTGTGACAGGAATACAGAACAAGCTACTGTAACTGTGGCAGGAATACAGAACAAGCTACTGTAACTGTGACAGGAATACAGAACAAGCTACTGTAACTGTGGCAGGAATACAGAACAAGCTACTGTAACTGTGGCAGGAATACAGAACAAGCTACTGTAACTGTGACAGGAATACAGAACAAGCTACTGTAACTGTGGCAGGAATACAGAACAAGCTACTGTAACTGACAGGAATACAGAACAAGCTACTGTAACTGTGACAGGAATACAGAACAAGCTACTGTAACTGTGGCAGGAATACAGAACAAGCTACTGTAACTGTGGCAGGAATACAGAACAAGCTACTGTAACTGTGACATAGGAATACAGAACAAGCTACTGTAACTGTGACAGGAATACAGAACAAGTTACTGTAACTGTGACAGGAATACAGAACAAGCTACTGTAACTGTGGCAGGAATACAGAACAAGCTACTGTAACTGTGACAGGAATACAGAACAAGCTACTGTAACTGACAGGAATACAGAACAAGCTACTGTAACTGTGACAGGAATACAGAACAAGCTACTGTAACTGTGACAGGAATACAGAACAAGCTACTGTAACTGTGACAGGAATACAGAACAAGCTACTGTAACTGTGGCAGGAATACAGAACAAGCTACTGTAACTGACAGGAATACAGAACAAGCTACTGTAACTGTGGCAGGAATACAGAACAAGCTACTGTAACTGTGGCAGGAATACAGAACAAGCTACTGTAACTGACAGGAATACAGAACAAGCTACTGTAACTGTGGCAGGAATACAGAACAAGCTACTGTAACTGTGGCAGGAATACAGAACAAGCTACTGTAACTGTGGCAGGAATACAGAACAAGCTACTGTAACTGTGACAGGAATACAGAACAAGCTACTGTAACTGTGGCAGGAATACAGAACAAGCTACTGTAACTGTGACAGGAATACAGAACAAGCTACTGTAACTGTGGCAGGAATACAGAACAAGCTACTGTAACTGTGACAGGAATACCGAACAAGCTACTGTAACTGTGACAGGAATACAGAACAAGCTACTGTAACTGTGACAGGAATACAGAACAAGCTACTGTAACTGTGGCAGGAATACAGAACAAGTTACTGTAACTGTGGCAGGAATACAGAACAAGCTACTGTAACTGTGACAGGAATACAGAACAAGCTACTGTAACTGTGACAGGAATACAGAACAAGCTACTGTAACTGTGGCAGGAATACAGAACAAGCTACTGTAACTGACAGGAATACAGAGCAAGCTACTGTAACTGTGACAGGAATACAGAATAAGCTACTGTAACTGTGGCAGGAATACAGAACAAGCTACTGTAACTGTGGCAGGAATACAGAACAAGCTACTGTAACTGTGACATAGGAATACAGAACAAGCTACTGTAACTGTGGCAGGAATACAGAACAAGCTACTGTAACTGTGACAGGAATACAGAACAAGCTACTGTAACTGACAGGAATACAGAACAAGCTACTGTAACTGTGACAGGAATACAGAACAAGCTACTGTAACTGTGACAGGAATACAGAACAAGCTACTGTAACTGTGGCAGGAATACAGAACAAGCTACTGTAACTGACAGGAATACAGAACAAGCTACTGTAACTGTGGCAGGAATACAGAACAAGCTACTGTAACTGTGGCAGGAATACAGAACAAGCTACTGTAACTGACAGGAATACAGAACAAGCTACTGTAACTGTGGCAGGAATACAGAACAAGCTACTGTAACTGTGGCAGGAATACAGAACAAGCTACTGTAACTGTGGCAGGAATACAGAACAAGCTACTGTAACTGTGACAGGAATACAGAACAAGCTACTGTAACTGTGACATAGGAATACAGAACAAGCTACTGTAACTGTGACAGGAATACAGAACAAGCTACTGTAACTGTGGCAGGAATACAGAACAAGCTACTGTAACTGTGACAGGAATACAGAACAAGCTACTGTAACTGACAGGAATACAGAACAAGCTACTGTAACTGTGGCAGGAATACAGAACAAGCTACTGTAACTGACAGGAATACAGAACAAGCTACTGTAACTGTGACAGGAATACAGAACAAGCTACTGTAACTGTGACAGGAATACAGAACAAGCTACTGTAACTGTGGCAGGAATACAGAACAAGCTACTGTAACTGTGACAGGAATAAAGAACAAGCTACTGTAACTGACAGGAATACAGAACAAGCTACTGGAACTGTGACATAGGAATACAGAACAAGCTACTGTAACTGTGACAGGAATACAGAACAAGCTACTGTAACTGTGGCAGGAATACAGAACAAGCTACTGTAACTGTGACAGGAATACAGAACAAGCTACTGTAACTGACAGGAATACAGAACAAGCTACTGTAACTGACAGGAATACAGAACAAGCTACTGTAACTGACAGGAATACAGAACAAGCTACTGTAACTGTGACAGGAATACAGAACAAGCTACTGTAACTGTGACAGGAATACAGAACAAGCTACTGTAACTGTGACAGGAATACAGAACAAGCTACTGTAACTGTGGCAGGAATACAGAACAAGCTACTGTAACTGACAGGAATACAGAACAAGCTACTGTAACTGTGGCAGGAATACAGAACAAGCTACTGTAACTGTGGCAGGAATACAGAACAAGCTACTGTAACTGACAGGAATACAGAACAAGCTACTGTAACTGTGGCAGGAATACAGAACAAGCTACTGTAACTGTGGCAGGAATACAGAACAAGCTACTGTAACTGTGGCAGGAATACAGAACAAGCTACTGTAACTGTGACAGGAATACAGAACAAGCTACTGTAACTGTGGCAGGAATACAGAACAAGCTACTGTAACTGTGACAGGAATACAGAACAAGCTACTGTAACTGACAGGAATACAGAACAAGCTACTGTAACTGTGACAGGAATACAGAACAAGCTACTGTAACTGTGGCAGGAATACAGAACAAGCTACTGTAACTGTGGCAGGAATACAGAACAAGCTACTGTAACTGTGACATAGGAATACAGAACAAGCTACTGTAACTGTGACAGGAATACAGAACAAGTTACTGTAACTGTGACAGGAATACAGAACAAGCTACTGTAACTGTGGCAGGAATACAGAACAAGCTACTGTAACTGTGACAGGAATACAGAACAAGCTACTGTAACTGACAGGAATACAGAACAAGCTACTGTAACTGTGACAGGAATACAGAACAAGCTACTGTAACTGTGACAGGAATACAGAACAAGCTACTGTAACTGTGACAGGAATACAGAACAAGCTACTGTAACTGTGGCAGGAATACAGAACAAGCTACTGTAACTGACAGGAATACAGAACAAGCTACTGTAACTGTGGCAGGAATACAGAACAAGCTACTGTAACTGTGGCAGGAATACAGAACAAGCTACTGTAACTGACAGGAATACAGAACAAGCTACTGTAACTGTGACAGGAATACAGAACAAGCTACTGTAACTGTGACAGGAATACAGAACAAGCTACTGTAACTGTGGCAGGAATACAGAACAAGTTACTGTAACTGTGGCAGGAATACAGAACAAGCTACTGTAACTGTGACAGGAATACAGAACAAGCTACTGTAACTGTGACAGGAATACAGAACAAGCTACTGTAACTGTGGCAGGAATACAGAACAAGCTACTGTAACTGACAGGAATACAGAGCAAGCTACTGTAACTGTGACAGGAATACAGAATAAGCTACTGTAACTGTGGCAGGAATACAGAACAAGCTACTGTAACTGTGGCAGGAATACAGAACAAGCTACTGTAACTGTGACATAGGAATACAGAACAAGCTACTGTAACTGTGGCAGGAATACAGAACAAGCTACTGTAACTGTGACAGGAATACAGAACAAGCTACTGTAACTGACAGGAATACAGAACAAGCTACTGTAACTGTGACAGGAATACAGAACAAGCTACTGTAACTGTGACAGGAATACAGCACAAGCTACTGTAACTGTGGCAGGAATACAGAACAAGCTACTGTAACTGACAGGAATACAGAACAAGCTACTGTAACTGTGGCAGGAATACAGAACAAGCTACTGTAACTGTGGCAGGAATACAGAACAAGCTACTGTAACTGTGGCAGGAATACAGAACAAGCTACTGTAACTGTGACAGGAATACAGAACAAGCTACTGTAACTGTGACATAGGAATACAGAACAAGCTACTGTAACTGTGACAGGAATACAGAACAAGCTACTGTAACTGTGGCAGGAATACAGAACAAGCTACTGTAACTGTGACAGGAATACAGAACAAGCTACTGTAACTGACAGGAATACAGAACAAGCTACTGTAACTGTGGCAGGAATACAGAACAAGCTACTGTAACTGACAGGAATACAGAACAAGCTACTGTAACTGTGGCAGGAATACAGAACAAGCTACTGTAACTGTGACAGGAATAAAGAACAAGCTACTGTAACTGACAGGAATACAGAACAAGCTACTGGAACTGTGACAGGAATACAGAACAAGCTACTGTAACTGTGACAGGATTACAAAACAAGCTACTGTAACTGTGGCAGGAATACAGAACAAGCTACTGTGACAGGAATACAGAACAAGCTACTGTAACTGTGACAGGAATACAGAACAAGCTACTGTAACTGTGGCAGGAATACAGAACAAGCTACTGTAACTGTGACAGGAATAAAGAACAAGCTACTGTAACTGTGACAGGAATACAGAACAAGCTACTGTAACTGTGACAGGAATACAGAACAAGCTACTGTAACTGTGACATAGGAATACAGAACAAGCTACTGTAACTGTGACAGGAATACAGAACAAGCTACTGTAACTGTGGCAGGAATACAGAACAAGCTACTGTAACTGTGACAGGAATACAGAACAAGCTACTGTAACTGACAGGAATACAGAACAAGCTACTGTAACTGTGGCAGGAATACAGAACAAGCTACTGTAACTGACAGGAATACAGAACAAGCTACTGTAACTGTGACAGGAATACAGAACAAGCTACTGTAACTGTGACAGGAATACAGAACAAGCTACTGTAACTGTGGCAGGAATACAGAACAAGCTACTGTAACTGTGACAGGAATAAAGAACAAGCTACTGTAACTGTGGCAGGAATACAGAACAAGCTACTGTAACTGTGACAGGAATAAAGAACAAGCTACTGTAACTGTGACAGGATTACAAAACAAGCTACTGTAACTGTGGCAGGAATACAGAACAAGCTACTGTAACTGTGACAGGAATACAGAACAAGCTACTGTAACTGTGACAGGAATACAGAACAAGCTACTGTAACTGTGGCAGGAATACAGAACAAGCTACTGTAACTGTGACAGGAATACAGAACAAGCTACTGTAACTGACAGGAATACAGAACAAGCTACTGTAACTGTGGCAGGAATACAGAACAAGCTACTGTAACTGACAGGAATACAGAACAAGCTACTGTAACTGTGACAGGAATACAGAACAAGCTACTGTAACTGTGACAGGAATACAGAACAAGCTACTGTAACTGTGGCAGGAATACAGAACAAGCTACTGTAACTGTGACAGGAATAAAGAACAAGCTACTGTAACTGACAGGAATACAGAACAAGCTACTGTAACTGTGACAGGAATACAGAACAAGCTACTGTAACTGTGACAGGATTACAAAACAAGCTACTGTAACTGTGGCAGGAATACAGAACAAGCTACTGTAACTGTGACAGGAATACAGAACAAGCTACTGTAACTGTGACAGGAATACAGAACAAGCTACTGTAACTGTGACAGGAATACAGAACAAGCTACTGTAACTGACAGGAATACAGAACAAGCTACTGTAACTGTGACAGGAATACAGAACAAGCTACTGTAACTGTGACAGGAATACAGAACAAGCTACTGTAACTGTGGCAGGAATACAGAACAAGCTACTGTAACTGACAGGAATCCAGAACAAGCTACTGTAACTGTGGCAGGAATACAGAACAAGCTACTGTAACTGTGGCAGGAATACAGAACAAGCTACTGTAACTGACAGGAATACAGAACAAGTTACTGTAACTGTGACAGGAATACAGAACAAGCTACTGTAACTGTGGCAGGAATACAGAACAAGCTACTGTAACTGACAGGAATACAGAACAAGCTACTGTAACTGTGGCAGGAATACAGAACAAGCTACTGTAACTGACAGGAATACAGAACAAGCTACTGTAACTGTGGCAGGAATACAGAACAAGCTACTGTAACTGTGGCAGGAATACAGAACAAGCTACTGTAACTGACAGGAATACAGAACAAGCTACTGTAACTGTGGCAGGAATACAGAACAAGCTACTGTAACTGTGGCAGGAATACAGAACAAGCTACTGTAACTGTGGCAGGAATACAGAACAAGCTACTGTAACTGTGGCAGGAATACAGAACAAGCTACTGTAACTGTGACAGGAATACAGAACAAGCTACTGTAACTGTGACATAGGAATACAGAACAAGCTACTGTAACTGTGACAGGAATACAGAACAAGCTACTGTAACTGTGGCAGGAATACAGAACAAGCTACTGTAACTGTGACAGGAATACAGAACAAGCTACTGTAACTGACAGGAATACAGAACAAGCTACTGTAACTGTGGCAGGAATACAGAACAAGCTACTGTAACTGTGACAGTAATACAGAACAAGCTACTGTAACTGTGGCAGGAATACAGAACACGCTACTGTAACTGACAGGAATACAGAACAAGCTACTGTAACTGTGACAGGAATAAAGAACAAGCTACTGTAACTGACAGGAATACAGAACAAGCTACTGTAACTGTGACAGGAATACAGAACAAGCTACTGTAACTGTGACAGGATTACAAAACAAGCTACTGTAACTGTGGCAGGAATACATAACAAGCTACTGTAACTGTGACAGGAATACAGAACAAGCTACTGTAACTGTGGCAGGAATACAGAACAAGCTACTGTAACTGTGGCAGGAATACAGAACAAGCTACTGTAACTGTGACAGGAATAAAGAACAAGCTACTGTAACTGACAGGAATACAGAACAAGCTACTGTAACTGTGGCAGGAATACAGAACAAGCTACTGTAACTGACAGGAATACAGAACAAGCTACTGTAACTGTGGCAGGAATACAGAACAAGCTACTGTAACAGTGACAGGAATACAGAACAAGCTACTGTAACTGACAGGAATACAGAACAAGCTACTGTAACTGTGACAGGAATACAGAACAAGCTACTGTAACTGTGACAGGAATACAGAACAAGCTACTGTAACTGTGGCAGGAATACAGAACAAGCTACTGTAACTGACAGGAATACAGAACAAGCTACTGTAACTGTGGCAGGACTACAGAACAAGCTACTGTAACTGTGGCAGGAATACAGAACAAGCTACTGTAACTGTGACAGGAATACAGAACAAGCTACTGTAACTGTGGCAGGAATACAGAACAAGCTACTGTAACTGACAGGAATACAGAACAAGCTACTGTAACTGTGGCAGGAATACAGAACAAGCTACTGTAACTGTGGCAGGAATACAGAACAAGCTACTGTAACTGACAGGAATACAGAACAAGCTACTGTAACTGTGGCAGGAATACAGAACAAGCTACTGTAACTGTGGCAGGAATACAGAACAAGCTACTGTAACTGTGGCAGGAATACAGAACAATCTACTGTAACTGTGACAGGAATACAGAACAAGCTACTGTAACTGTGACATAGGAATACAGAACAAGCTACTGTAACTGTGACAGGAATACAGAACAAGCTACTGTAACTGTGGCAGGAATACAGAACAAGCTACTGTAACTGACAGGAATACAGAACAAGCTACTGTAACTGTGACATAGGAATACAGAACAAGTTACTGTAACTGTGGCAGGAATACAGAACAAGCTACTGTAACTGTGACAGGAATACAGAACAAGCTACTGTAACTGTGGCAGGAATACAGAACAAGCTACTGTAACTGTGGCAGGAATACAGAACAAGCTACTGTAACTGTGACAGGAATACAGAACAAGCTACTGTAACTGTGACATAGGAATACAGAACAAGCTACTGTAACTGTGACAGGAATACAGAACAAGTTACTGTAACTGTGACAGGAATACAGAACAAGCTACTGTAACTGTGGCAGGAATACAGAACAAGCTACTGTAACTGTGACAGGAATACAGAACAAGCTACTGTAACTGACAGGAATACAGAACAAGCTACTGTAACTGTGACAGGAATACAGAACAAGCTACTGTAACTGTGACAGGAATACAGAACAAGGTACTGTAACTGTGGCAGGAATACAGAACAAGCTACTGTAACTGACAGGAATACAGAACAAGCTACTGTAACTGTGGCAGGAATACAGAACAAGCTACTGTAACTGTGGCAGGAATACAGAACAAGCTACTGTAACTGACAGGAATACAGAACAAGCTACTGTAACTGTGGCAAGAATACAGAACAAGCTACTGTAACTGTGGCAGGAATACAGAACAAGCTACTGTAACTGTGGCAGGAATACAGAACAAGCTACTGTAACTGTGACAGGAATACAGAACAAGCTACTGTAACTGTGACATAGGAATACAGAACAAGCTACTGTAACTGTGACAGGAATACAGAACAAGCTACTGTAACTGTGGCAGGAATACAGAACAAGCTACTGTAACTGACAGGAATACAGAACAAGCTACTGTAACTGTGACATAGGAATACAGAACAAGTTACTGTAACTGTGACAGGAATACAGAACAAGCTACTGTAACTGTGACAGGAATACAGAACAAGCTACTGTAACTGTGGCAGGAATACAGAACAAGCTACTGTAACTGACAGGAATACAGAACAAGCTACTGTAACTGTGGCAGGAATACAGAACAAGCTACTGTAACTGTGACAGGAATACAGAACAAGCTACTGTAACTGTGACAGGAATACAGAACAAGGTACTGTAACTGTGACATAGGAATACTGAACAAGCTACTGTAACTGTGACAGGAATACAGAACAAGTTACTGTAACTGTGACAGGAATACAGAACAAGCTACTGTAACTGACAGGAATACAGAACAAGCTACTGTAACTGTGACATAGGAATACAGAACAAGCTACTGTAACTGTGACAGGAATACAGAACAAGCTACTGTAACTGTGACAGGAATACAGAACAAACTACTGTAACTGTGACAGGAATACAGAACAAGCTACTGTAACTGTCACAGGAATACAGAACAAGCTACTGTAACTGTGACAGGAATACAGAACAAGCTACTGTAACTGTGGCAGGAATACAGAACAAGCTACTGTAACTGACAGGAATACAGAACAAGCTACTGTAACTGTGGCAGGAATACAGAACAAGCTACTGTAACTGTGGCAGGAATACAGAACAAGCTACTGTAACTGACAGGAATACAGAACAAGCTACTGTAACTGTGACAGGAATACAGAACAAGCTACTGTAACTGTGACAGGAATACAGAACAAGCTACTGTAACTGTGGCAGGAATACAGAACAAGCTACTGTAACTGTGACAGGAATAAAGAACAAGCTACTGTAACTGACAGGAATACAGAACAAGCTACTGTAACTGTGACAGGAATACAGAACAAGCTACTGTAACTGTGACAGGATTACAAAACAAGCTACTGTAACTGTGGCAGGAATACAGAACAAGCTACTGTAACTGTGACAGGAATACAGAACAAGCTACTGTAACTGTGACAGGAATACAGAACAAGCTACTGTAACTGTGGCAGGAATACAGAACAAGCTACTGTAACTGTGGCAGGAATACAGAACAAGCTACTGTAACTGTGACAGGAATACAGAACAAGCTACTGTAACTGTGACAGGAATACAGAACAAGCTACTGTAACTGTGGCAGGAATACAGAACAAGCTACTGTAACTGTGACAGGAATAAAGAACAAGCTACTGTAACTGTGACAGGAATACAGAACAAGCTACTGTAACTGTGACAGGAATACAGAACAAGCTACTGTAACTGTGGCAGGAATACAGAACAAGCTACTGTAACTGTGACAGGAATAAAGAACAAGCTACTGTAACTGTGACAGGAATACAGAACAAGCTACTGTAACTGTGACAGGAATACAGAACAAGCTACTGTAACTGTGGCAGGAATACAGAACAAGCTACTGTAACTGTGACAGGAATACAGAACAAGCTACTGTAACTGTGGCAGGAATACAGAACAAGCTACTGTAACTGACAGGAATACAGAACAAGCTACTGTAACTGTGGCAGGAATACAGAACAAGCTACTGTAACTGTGACAGGAATACAGAACAAGCTACTGTAACTGTGACAGGAATACAGAACAAGGTACTGTAACTGTGACATAGGAATACTGAACAAGCTACTGTAACTGTGACAGGAATACAGAACAAGTTACTGTAACTGTGACAGGAATACAGAACAAGCTACTGTAACTGACAGGAATACAGAACAAGCTACTGTAACTGTGACATAGGAATACAGAACAAGCTACTGTAACTGTGACAGGAATACAGAACAAGCTACTGTAACTGTGACAGGAATACAGAACAAACTACTGTAACTGTGACAGGAATACAGAACAAGCTACTGTAACTGTCACAGGAATACAGAACAAGCTACTGTAACTGTGACAGGAATACAGAACAAGCTACTGTAACTGTGGCAGGAATACAGAACAAGCTACTGTAACTGACAGGAATACAGAACAAGCTACTGTAACTGTGGCAGGAATACAGAACAAGCTACTGTAACTGTGGCAGGAATACAGAACAAGCTACTGTAACTGACAGGAATACAGAACAAGCTACTGTAACTGTGACAGGAATACAGAACAAGCTACTGTAACTGTGACAGGAATACAGAACAAGCTACTGTAACTGTGGCAGGAATACAGAACAAGCTACTGTAACTGTGACAGGAATAAAGAACAAGCTACTGTAACTGACAGGAATACAGAACAAGCTACTGTAACTGTGACAGGAATACAGAACAAGCTACTGTAACTGTGACAGGATTACAAAACAAGCTACTGTAACTGTGGCAGGAATACAGAACAAGCTACTGTAACTGTGACAGGAATACAGAACAAGCTACTGTAACTGTGACAGGAATACAGAACAAGCTACTGTAACTGTGGCAGGAATACAGAACAAGCTACTGTAACTGTGGCAGGAATACAGAACAAGCTACTGTAACTGTGACAGGAATACAGAACAAGCTACTGTAACTGTGACAGGAATACAGAACAAGCTACTGTAACTGTGGCAGGAATACAGAACAAGCTACTGTAACTGTGACAGGAATAAAGAACAAGCTACTGTAACTGTGACAGGAATACAGAACAAGCTACTGTAACTGTGACAGGAATACAGAACAAGCTACTGTAACTGTGGCAGGAATACAGAACAAGCTACTGTAACTGTGACAGGAATAAAGAACAAGCTACTGTAACTGTGACAGGAATACAGAACAAGCTACTGTAACTGTGACAGGAATACAGAACAAGCTACTGTAACTGTGGCAGGAATACAGAACAAGCTACTGTAACTGTGGCAGGAATACAGAACAAGCTACTGTAACTGTGGCAGAAATAAAGAACAAGCTACTGTAACTGTGACAGGAATACAGAACAAGCTACTGTAACTGTGGCAGGAATACAGAACAAGCTACTGTAACTGTGACAGGATTACAGAACAAGCTACTGTAACTGTGGCAGGAATACAGAACAAGCTACTGTAACTGTGACAGGAATACAGAACAAGCTACTGTAACTGTGACAGGAATACAGAACAAGCTACTGTAACTGTGACAGGAATACAGAACAAACTACTGTAACTGTGACAGGAATACAGAACAAGCTACTGTAACTGTCACAGGAATACAGAACAAGCTACTGTAACTGTGACAGGAATACAGAACAAGCTACTGTAACTGTGGCAGGAATACAGAACAAGCTACTGTAACTGACAGGAATACAGAACAAGCTACTGTAACTGTGGCAGGAATACAGAACAAGCTACTGTAACTGTGGCAGGAATACAGAACAAGCTACTGTAACTGACAGGAATACAGAACAAGCTACTGTAACTGTGACAGGAATACAGAACAAGCTACTGTAACTGTGACAGGAATACAGAACAAGCTACTGTAACTGTGGCAGGAATACAGAACAAGCTACTGTAACTGTGACAGGAATAAAGAACAAGCTACTGTAACTGACAGGAATACAGAACAAGCTACTGTAACTGACAGGAATACAGAACAAGCTACTGTAACTGTGACAGGATTACAAAACAAGCTACTGTAACTGTGGCAGGAATACAGAACAAGCTACTGTAACTGTGACAGGAATACAGAACAAGCTACTGTAACTGTGACAGGAATACAGAACAAGCTACTGTAACTGTGGCAGGAATACAGAACAAGCTACTGTAACTGTGGCAGGAATACAGAACAAGCTACTGTAACTGTGGCAGGAATACAGAACAAGCTACTGTAACTGTGACAGGAATACAGAACAAGCTACTGTAACTGTGACAGGAATACAGAACAAGCTACTGTAACTGTGGCAGGAATACAGAACAAGCTACTGTAACTGTGACAGGAATAAAGAACAAGCTAAGGTAACTGTGACAGGAATACAGAACAAGCTACTGTAACTGTGACAGGAATACAGAACAAGCTACTGTAACTGTGGCAGGAATACAGAACAAGCTACTGTAACTGTGACAGGAATAAAGAACAAGCTACTGTAACTGTGACAGGAATACAGAACAAGCTACTGTAACTGTGGCAGGAATACAGAACAAGCTACTGTAACTGTGACAGGAATACAGAACAAGCTACTGTAACTGTGACAGGAATACAGAACAAGCTACTGTAACTGTGGCAGGAATACAGAACAAGCTACTGTAACTGTGGCAGGAATACAGAACAAGCTACTGTAACTGTGGCAGAAATAAAGAACAAGCTACTGTAACTGTGACAGGAATACAGCACAAGCTACTGTATTTGTGGCAGGAATACAGAACAAGCTACTGTAACTGTGACAGGATTACAGAACAAGCTACTGTAACTGTGGCAGGAATACAGAACAAGCTACTGTAACTGTGACAGGAATACAGAACAAGCTACTGTAACTGTGACAGGATTACAGAACAAGCTACTGTAACTGTGACAGGAATACAGAACAAACTACTGTAACTGTGACAGGAATACAGAACAAGCTACTGTAACTGTCACAGGAATAAAGAACAAGCTACTGTAACTGACAGGAATACAGAACAAGCTACTGTAACTGTGACAGGAATACAGAACAAGCTACTGTAACTGTGACAGGATTACAAAACAAGCTACTGTAACTGTGGCAGGAATACAGAACAAGCTACTGTAACTGTGGCAGGAATACAGAACAAGCTATCGTAACTGTGACAGGAATACAGAACAAGCTACTGTAACTGTGACAGGAATACAGAACAAGCTACTGTAACTGTGGCAAGAATACAGAACAAGCTACTGTAACTGTGGCAGGAATACAGAACAAGCTACTGTAACTGTGACAGGAATACAGAACAAGCTACTGTAACTGTGACAGGAATACAGAACAAGCTACTGTAACTGTGGCAGGAATACAGAACAAGCTACTCTAACTGACAGGAATACAGAACAAGTTACTGTAACTGTGACAGGAATACAGAACAAGCTACTGTAACTGTGGCAGGAATACAGAACTAGCTACTGTAACTGTGGCAGGAATACAGAACAAGCTACTGTAACTGACAGGAATACAGAACAAGCTACTGTAACTGTGACAGGAATATAGAACAAGCTACTGTAACTGTGACAGGAATACAGAACAAGCTACTGTAACTGTGGCAGGAATACAGAACAAGCTACTGTAACTGTGACAGGAATACAGAACAAGCTACTGTAACTGTGGCAGGAATACAGAACAAGCTACTGTAACTGTGGCAGGAATACAGAACAAGCTACTGTAACTGACAGGAATACAGAACAAGCTACTGTAACTGTGGCAGGAATACAGAACAAGCTACTGTAACTGTGGCAGGAATACAGAACAAGCTACTGTAACTGTGGCAGGAATACAGAACAAGCTACTGTAACTGTGACAGGAATACAGAACAAGCTACTGTAACTGTGACATAGGAATACAGAACAAGCTACTGTAACTGTGACAGGAATACAGAACAAGCTACTGTAACTGTGGCAGGAATACAGAACAAGCTACTGTAACTGACAGGAATACAGAACAAGCTACTGTAACTGTGACATAGGAATACAGAACAAGTTACTGTAACTGTGGCAGGAATACAGAACAAGCTACTGTAACTGTGACAGGAATACAGAACAAGCTACTGTAACTGTGGCAGGAATACAGAACAAGCTACTGTAACTGTGACAGGAATACAGAACAAGCTACTGTAACTGTGGCAGGAATACAGAACAAGCTACTGTAACTGTGACAGGAATAAAGAACAAGCTACTGTAACTGTGACAGGAATACAGAACAAGCTACTGTAACTGTGGCAGGAATACAGAACAAGCTACTGTAACTGTGACAGGAATACAGAACAAGCTACTGTAACTGTGACAGGAATACAGAACAAGCTACTGTAACTGTGGCAGGAATACAGAACAAGCTACTGTAACTGTGGCAGGAATACAGAACAAGCTACTGTAACTGTGGCAGAAATAAAGAACAAGCTACTGTAACTGTGACAGGAATACAGCACAAGCTACTGTAACTGTGGCAGGAATACAGAACAAGCTACTGTAACTGTGACAGGATTACAGAACAAGCTACTGTAACTGTGGCAGGAATACAGAACAAGCTACTGTAACTGTGACAGGAATACAGAACAAGCTACTGTAACTGTGACAGGATTACAGAACAAGCTACTGTAACTGTGACAGGAATACAGAACAAACTACTGTAACTGTGACAGGAATACAGAACAAGCTACTGTAACTGTCACAGGAATAAAGAACAAGCTACTGTAACTGACAGGAATACAGAACAAGCTACTGTAACTGTGACAGGAATACAGAACAAGCTACTGTAACTGTGACAGGATTACAAAACAAGCTACTGTAACTGTGGCAGGAATACAGAACAAGCTACTGTAACTGTGGCAGGAATACAGAACAAGCTATCGTAACTGTGACAGGAATACAGAACAAGCTACTGTAACTGTGACAGGAATACAGAACAAGCTACTGTAACTGTGGCAGGAATACAGAACAAGCTACTGTAACTGTGGCAGGAATACAGAACAAGCTACTGTAACTGTGACAGGAATACAGAACAAGCTACTGTAACTGTGACAGGAATACAGAACAAGCTACTGTAACTGTGGCAGGAATACAGAACAAGCTACTCTAACTGACAGGAATACAGAACAAGTTACTGTAACTGTGACAGGAATACAGAACAAGCTACTGTAACTGTGGCAGGAATACAGAACTAGCTACTGTAACTGTGGCAGGAATACAGAACAAGCTACTGTAACTGACAGGAATACAGAACAAGCTACTGTAACTGTGACAGGAATACAGAACAAGCTACTGTAACTGTGACAGGAATACAGAACAAGCTACTGTAACTGTGGCAGGAATACAGAACAAGCTACTGTAACTGTGACAGGAATACAGAACAAGCTACTGTAACTGTGGCAGGAATACAGAACAAGCTACTGTAACTGTGGCAGGAATACAGAACAAGCTACTGTAACTGACAGGAATACAGAACAAGCTACTGTAACTGTGGCAGGAATACAGAACAAGCTACTGTAACTGTGGCAGGAATACAGAACAAGCTACTGTAACTGTGGCAGGAATACAGAACAAGCTACTGTAACTGTGACAGGAATACAGAACAAGCTACTGTAACTGTGGCAGGAATACAGAACAAGCTACTGTAACTGTGACAGGAATACAGAACAAGCTACTGTAACTGTGGCAGGAATACAGAACAAGCTACTGTAACTGTGACAGGAATAAAGAACAAGCTACTGTAACTGTGACAGGAATACAGAACAAGCTACTGTAACTGTGGCAGGAATACAGAACAAGCTACTGTAACTGTGACAGGAATACAGAACAAGCTACTGTAACTGTGACAGGAATACAGAACAAGCTACTGTAACTGTGGCAGGAATACAGAACAAGCTACTGTAACTGTGGCAGGAATACAGAACAAGCTACTGTAACTGTGGCAGAAATAAAGAACAAGCTACTGTAACTGTGACAGGAATACAGCACAAGCTACTGTAACTGTGGCAGGAATACAGAACAAGCTACTGTAACTGTGACAGGATTACAGAACAAGCTACTGTAACTGTGGCAGGAATACAGAACAAGCTACTGTAACTGTCACAGGAATAAAGAACAAGCTACTGTAACTGACAGGAATACAGAACAAGCTACTGTAACTGTGACAGGAATACAGAACAAGCTACTGTAACTGTGACAGGATTACAAAACAAGCTACTGTAACTGTGGCAGGAATACAGAACAAGCTACTGTAACTGTGGCAGGAATACAGAACAAGCTATCGTAACTGTGACAGGAATACAGAACAAGCTACTGTAACTGTGACAGGAATACAGAACAAGCTACTGTAACTGTGGCAGGAATACAGAACAAGCTACTGTAACTGTGGCAGGAATACAGAACAAGCTACTGTAACTGTGACAGGAATACAGAACAAGCTACTGTAACTGTGACAGGAATACAGAACAAGCTACTGTAACTGTGGCAGGAATACAGAACAAGCTACTCTAACTGACAGGAATACAGAACAAGTTACTGTAACTGTGACAGGAATACAGAACAAGCTACTGTAACTGTGGCAGGAATACAGAACTAGCTACTGTAACTGTGGCAGGAATACAGAACAAGCTACTGTAACTGACAGGAATACAGAACAAGCTACTGTAACTGTGACAGGAATACAGAACAAGCTACTGTAACTGTGACAGGAATACAGAACAAGCTACTGTAACTGTGGCAGGAATACAGAACAAGCTACTGTAACTGTGACAGGAATACAGAACAAGCTACTGTAACTGTGGCAGGAATACAGAACAAGCTACTGTAACTGTGGCAGGAATACAGAACAAGCTACTGTAACTGACAGGAATACAGAACAAGCTACTGTAACTGTGGCAGGAATACAGAACAAGCTACTGTAACTGTGGCAGGAATACAGAACAAGCTACTGTAACTGTGGCAGGAATACAGAACAAGCTACTGTAACTGTGACAGGAATACAGAACAAGCTACTGTAACTGTGACATAGGAATACAGAACAAGCTACTGTAACTGTGACAGGAATACAGAACAAGCTACTGTAACTGTGGCAGGAATACAGAACAAGCTACTGTAACTGTGGCAGGAATACAGAACAAGCTACTGTAACTGTGACAGGAATACAGAACAAGCTACTGTAACTGTGACATAGGAATACAGAACAAGCTACTGTAACTGTGACAGGAATACAGAACAAGTTACTGTAACTGTGACAGGAATACAGAACAAGCTACTGTAACTGTGGCAGGAATACAGAACAAGCTACTGTAACTGTGACAGGAATACAGAACAAGCTACTGTAACTGACAGGAATACAGAACAAGCTACTGTAACTGTGACAGGAATACAGAACAAGCTACTGTAACTGTGACAGGAATACAGAACAAGGTACTGTAACTGTGGCAGGAATACAGAACAAGCTACTGTAACTGACAGGAATACAGAACAAGCTACTGTAACTGTGGCAGGAATACAGAACAAGCTACTGTAACTGTGGCAGGAATACAGAACAAGCTACTGTAACTGACAGGAATACAGAACAAGCTACTGTAACTGTGGCAAGAATACAGAACAAGCTACTGTAACTGTGGCAGGAATACAGAACAAGCTACTGTAACTGTGGCAGGAATACAGAACAAGCTACTGTAACTGTGACAGGAATACAGAACAAGCTACTGTAACTGTGACATAGGAATACAGAACAAGCTACTGTAACTGTGACAGGAATACAGAACAAGCTACTGTAACTGTGGCAGGAATACAGAACAAGCTACTGTAACTGACAGGAATACAGAACAAGCTACTGTAACTGTGACATAGGAATACAGAACAAGTTACTGTAACTGTGACAGGAATACAGAACAAGCTACTGTAACTGTGACAGGAATACAGAACAAGCTACTGTAACTGTGGCAGGAATACAGAACAAGCTACTGTAACTGACAGGAATACAGAACAAGCTACTGTAACTGTGGCAGGAATACAGAACAAGCTACTGTAACTGTGACAGGAATACAGAACAAGCTACTGTAACTGTGACAGGAATACAGAACAAGGTACTGTAACTGTGACATAGGAATACTGAACAAGCTACTGTAACTGTGACAGGAATACAGAACAAGTTACTGTAACTGTGACAGGAATACAGAACAAGCTACTGTAACTGACAGGAATACAGAACAAGCTACTGTAACTGTGACATAGGAATACAGAACAAGCTACTGTAACTGTGACAGGAATACAGAACAAGCTACTGTAACTGTGACAGGAATACAGAACAAACTACTGTAACTGTGACAGGAATACAGAACAAGCTACTGTAACTGTCACAGGAATATAGAACAAGCTACTGTAACTGTGACAGGAATACAGAACAAGCTACTGTAACTGTGGCAGGAATACAGAACAAGCTACTGTAACTGACAGGAATACAGAACAAGCTACTGTAACTGTGGCAGGAATACAGAACAATCTACTGTAACTGTGGCAGGAATACAGAACAAGCTACTGTAACTGACAGGAATACAGAACAAGCTACTGTAACTGTGACAGGAATACAGAACAAGCTACTGTAACTGTGGCAGGAATACAGAACAAGCTACTGTAACTGTGACAGGAATAAAGAACAAGCTACTGTAACTGACAGGAATACAGAACAAGCTACTGTAACTGTGACAGGAATACAGAACAAGCTACTGTAACTGTGACAGGATTACAAAACAAGCTACTGTAACTGTGGCAGGAATACAGAACAAGCTACTGTAACTGTGACAGGAATACAGAACAAGCTACTGTAACTGTGACAGGAATACAGAACAAGCTACTGTAACTGTGGCAGGAATACAGAACAAGCTACTGTAACTGTGGCAGGAATACAGAACAAGCTACTGTAACTGTGACAGGAATACAGAACAAGCTACTGTAACTGTGACAGGAATACAGAACAAGCTACTGTAACTGTGGCAGGAATACAGAACAAGCTACTGTAACTGTGACAGGAATAAAGAACAAGCTACTGTAACTGTGACAGGAATACAGAACAAGCTACTGTAACTGTGACAGGAATACAGAACAAGCTACTGTAACTGTGGCAGGAATACAGAACAAGCTACTGTAACTGTGACAGGAATAAAGAACAAGCTACTGTAACTGTGACAGGAATACAGAACAAGCTACTGTAACTGTGACAGGAATACAGAACAAGCTACTGTAACTGTGGCAGGAATACAGAACAAGCTACTGTAACTGTGGCAGGAATACAGAACAAGCTACTGTAACTGTGGCAGAAATAAAGAACAAGCTACTGTAACTGTGACAGGAATACAGAACAAGCTACTGTAACTGTGGCAGGAATACAGAACAAGCTACTGTAACTGTGACAGGATTACAGAACAAGCTACTGTAACTGACAGGAATACAGAACAAGCTACTGTAACTGTGGCAGGAATACAGAACAAGCTACTGTAACTGTGACAGGAATACAGAACAAGCTACTGTAACTGTGACAGGAATACAGAACAAGGTACTGTAACTGTGACATAGGAATACTGAACAAGCTACTGTAACTGTGACAGGAATACAGAACAAGTTACTGTAACTGTGACAGGAATACAGAACAAGCTACTGTAACTGACAGGAATACAGAACAAGCTACTGTAACTGTGACATAGGAATACAGAACAAGCTACTGTAACTGTGACAGGAATACAGAACAAGCTACTGTAACTGTGACAGGAATACAGAACAAACTACTGTAACTGTGACAGGAATACAGAACAAGCTACTGTAACTGTCACAGGAATATAGAACAAGCTACTGTAACTGTGACAGGAATACAGAACAAGCTACTGTAACTGTGGCAGGAATACAGAACAAGCTACTGTAACTGACAGGAATACAGAACAATCTACTGTAACTGTGGCAGGAATACAGAACAAGCTACTGTAACTGTGGCAGGAATACAGAACAATCTACTGTAACTGTGGCAGGAATACAGAACAAGCTACTGTAACTGACAGGAATACAGAACAAGCTACTGTAACTGTGACAGGAATACAGAACAAGCTACTGTAACTGTGACAGGAATACAGAACAAGCTACTGTAACTGTGGCAGGAATACAGAACAAGCTACTGTAACTGTGACAGGAATAAAGAACAAGCTACTGTAACTGACAGGAATACAGAACAAGCTACTGTAACTGTGACAGGAATACAGAACAAGCTACTGTAACTGTGACAGGATTACAAAACAAGCTACTGTAACTGTGGCAGGAATACAGAACAAGCTACTGTAACTGTGACAGGAATACAGAACAAGCTACTGTAACTGTGACAGGAATACAGAACAAGCTACTGTAACTGTGGCAGGAATACAGAACAAGCTACTGTAACTGTGGCAGGAATACAGAACAAGCTACTGTAACTGTGACAGGAATACAGAACAAGCTACTGTAACTGTGACAGGAATACAGAACAAGCTACTGTAACTGTGGCAGGAATACAGAACAAGCTACTGTAACTGTGACAGGAATAAAGAACAAGCTACTGTAACTGTGACAGGAATACAGAACAAGCTACTGTAACTGTGACAGGAATACAGAACAAGCTACTGTAACTGTGGCAGGAATACAGAACAAGCTACTGTAACTGTGACAGGAATAAAGAACAAGCTACTGTAACTGTGACAGGAATACAGAACAAGCTACTGTAACTGTGACAGGAATACAGAACAAGCTACTGTAACTGTGGCAGGAATACAGAACAAGCTACTGTAACTGTGGCAGGAATACAGAACAAGCTACTGTAACTGTGGCAGAAATAAAGAACAAGCTACTGTAACTGTGACAGGAATACAGAACAAGCTACTGTAACTGTGGCAGGAATACAGAACAAGCTACTGTAACTGTGACAGGATTACAGAACAAGCTACTGTAACTGTGGCAGGAATACAGAACAAGCTACTGTAACTGTGACAGGAATACAGAACAAGCTACTGTAACTGTGACAGGAATACAGAACAAGCTACTGTAACTGTGACAGGAATACAGAACAAACTACTGTAACTGTGACAGGAATACAGAACAAGCTACTGTAACTGTCACAGGAATACAGAACAAGCTACTGTAACTGTGACAGGAATACAGAACAAGCTACTGTAACTGTGGCAGGAATACAGAACAAGCTACTGTAACTGACAGGAATACAGAACAAGCTACTGTAACTGTGGCAGGAATACAGAACAAGCTACTGTAACTGTGGCAGGAATACAGAACAAGCTACTGTAACTGACAGGAATACAGAACAAGCTACTGTAACTGTGACAGGAATACAGAACAAGCTACTGTAACTGTGACAGGAATACAGAACAAGCTACTGTAACTGTGGCAGGAATACAGAACAAGCTACTGTAACTGTGACAGGAATAAAGAACAAGCTACTGTAACTGACAGGAATACAGAACAAGCTACTGTAACTGACAGGAATACAGAACAAGCTACTGTAACTGTGACAGGATTACAAAACAAGCTACTGTAACTGTGGCAGGAATACAGAACAAGCTACTGTAACTGTGACAGGAATACAGAACAAGCTACTGTAACTGTGACAGGAATACAGAACAAGCTACTGTAACTGTGGCAGGAATACAGAACAAGCTACTGTAACTGTGGCAGGAATACAGAACAAGCTACTGTAACTGTGACAGGAATACAGAACAAGCTACTGTAACTGTGACAGGAATACAGAACAAGCTACTGTAACTGTGGCAGGAATACAGAACAAGCTACTGTAACTGTGACAGGAATGAAGAACAAGCTAAGGTAACTGTGACAGGAATACAGAACAAGCTACTGTAACTGTGACAGGAATACAGAACAAGCTACTGTAACTGACAGGAATACAGAACAAGCTACTGTAACTGTGACAGGAATACAGAACAAGCTACTGTAACTGTGACAGGAATACAGAACAAGCTACTGTAACTGTGGCAGGAATACAGAACAAGCTACTGTAACTGTGACAGGAATAAAGAACAAGCTACTGTAACTGACAGGAATACAGAACAAGCTACTGTAACTGACAGGAATACAGAACAAGCTACTGTAACTGTGACAGGATTACAAAACAAGCTACTGTAACTGTGGCAGGAATACAGAACAAGCTACTGTAACTGTGACAGGAATACAGAACAAGCTACTGTAACTGTGACAGGAATACAGAACAAGCTACTGTAACTGTGGCAGGAATACAGAACAAGCTACTGTAACTGTGGCAGGAATACAGAACAAGCTACTGTAACTGTGACAGGAATACAGAACAAGCTACTGTAACTGTGACAGGAATACAGAACAAGCTACTGTAACTGTGGCAGGAATACAGAACAAGCTACTGTAACTGTGACAGGAATGAAGAACAAGCTAAGGTAACTGTGACAGGAATACAGAACAAGCTACTGTAACTGTGACAGGAATACAGAACAAGCTACTGTAACTGTGACAGGAATACAGAACAAGCTACTGTAACTGTGACAGGAATACAGAACAAGCTACTGTAACTGTGGCAGGAATACAGAACAAGCTACTGTAACTGTGACAGGAATAAAGAACAAGCTACTGTAACTGTGACAGGAATACAGAACAAGCTACTGTAACTGTGACAGGAATACAGAACAAGCTACTGTAACTGTGGCAGGAATACAGAACAAGCTACTGTAACTGTGGCAGGAATACAGAACAAGCTACTGTAACTGTGGCAGAAATAAAGAACAAGCTACTGTAACTGTGACAGGAATACAGAACAAGCTACTGTAACTGTGGCAGGAATACAGAACAAGCTACTGTAACTGTGACAGGAATACAGAACAAGCTACTGTAACTGTGGCAGGAATACAGAACAAGCTACTGTAACTGTGACAGGATTACAGAACAAGCTACTGTAACTGTGGCAGGAATACAGAACAAGCTACTGTAACTGTGACAGGAATACAGAACAAGCTACTGTAACTGTGACAGGAATACAGAACAAGCTACTGTAACTGTGACAGGAATACAGAACAAACTACTGTAACTGTGACAGGAATACAGAACAAGCTACTGTAACTGTCACAGGAATACAGAACAAGCTACTGTAACTGTGACAGGAATACAGAACAAGCTACTGTAACTGTGGCAGGAATACAGAACAAGCTACTGTAACTGACAGGAATACAGAACAAGCTACTGTAACTGTGGCAGGAATACAGAACAAGCTACTGTAACTGTGGCAGGAATACAGAACAAGCTACTGTAACTGACAGGAATACAGAACAAGCTACTGTAACTGTGACAGGAATACAGAACAAGCTACTGTAACTGTGACAGGAATACAGAACAAGCTACTGTAACTGTGGCAGGAATACAGAACAAGCTACTGTAACTGTGACAGGAATAAAGAACAAGCTACTGTAACTGACAGGAATACAGAACAAGCTACTGTAACTGACAGGAATACAGAACAAGCTACTGTAACTGTGACAGGATTACAAAACAAGCTACTGTAACTGTGGCAGGAATACAGAACAAGCTACTGTAACTGTGACAGGAATACAGAACAAGCTACTGTAACTGTGACAGGAATACAGAACAAGCTACTGTAACTGTGGCAGGAATACAGAACAAGCTACTGTAACTGTGGCAGGAATACAGAACAAGCTACTGTAACTGTGACAGGAATACAGAACAAGCTACTGTAACTGTGACAGGAATACAGAACAAGCTACTGTAACTGTGGCAGGAATACAGAACAAGCTACTGTAACTGTGACAGGAATGAAGAACAAGCTAAGGTAACTGTGACAGGAATACAGAACAAGCTACTGTAACTGTGACAGGAATACAGAACAAGCTACTGTAACTGTGACAGGAATACAGAACAAGCTACTGTAACTGTGGCAGGAATACAGAACAAGCTACTGTAACTGTGGCAGGAATACAGAACAAGCTACTGTAACTGTGACAGGAATAAAGAACAAGCTACTGTAACTGTGACAGGAATACAGAACAAGCTACTGTAACTGTGGCAGGAATACAGAACAAGCTACTGTAACTGTGACAGGAATACAGAACAAGCTACTGTAACTGTGACAGGAATACAGAACAAGCTACTGTAACTGTGGCAGGAATACAGAACAAGCTACTGTAACTGTGACAGGAATACAGAACAAGCTACTGTAACTGTGACAGGAATACAGAACAAGCTACTGTAACTGTGGCAGGAATACAGAACAAGCTACTGTAACTGTGACAGGAATGAAGAACAAGCTAAGGTAACTGTGACAGGAATACAGAACAAGCTACTGTAACTGTGACAGGAATACAGAACAAGCTACTGTAACTGTGACAGGAATACAGAACAAGCTACTGTAACTGTGGCAGGAATACAGAACAAGCTACTGTAACTGTGGCAGGAATACAGAACAAGCTACTGTAACTGTGACAGGAATAAAGAACAAGCTACTGTAACTGTGACAGGAATACAGAACAAGCTACTGTAACTGTGGCAGGAATACAGAACAAGCTACTGTAACTGTGACAGGAATACAGAACAAGCTACTGTAACTGTGACAGGAATACAGAACAAGCTACTGTAACTGTGGCAGGAATACAGAACAAGCTACTGTAACTGTGGCAGGAATACAGAACAAGCTACTGTAACTGTGGCAGAAATAAAGAACAAGCTACTGTAACTGTGACAGGAATACAGCACAAGCTACTGTAACTGTGGCAGGAATACAGAACAAGCTACTGTAACTGTGACAGGATTACAGAACAAGCTACTGTAACTGTGGCAGGAATACAGAACAAGCTACTGTAACTGTGACAGGAATACAGAACAAGCTACTGTAACTGTGACAGGATTACAGAACAAGCTACTGTAACTGTGACAGGAATACAGAACAAACTACTGTAACTGTGACAGGAATACAGAACAAGCTACTGTAACTGTCACAGGAATAAAGAACAAGCTACTGTAACTGACAGGAATACAGAACAAGCTACTGTAACTGTGACAGGAATACAGAACAAGCTACTGTAACTGTGACAGGATTACAAAACAAGCTACTGTAACTGTGGCAGGAATACAGAACAAGCTACTGTAACTGTGGCAGGAATACAGAACAAGCTATCGTAACTGTGACAGGAATACAGAACAAGCTACTGTAACTGTGACAGGAATACAGAACAAGCTACTGTAACTGTGGCAGGAATACAGAACAAGCTACTGTAACTGTGGCAGGAATACAGAACAAGCTACTGTAACTGTGACAGGAATACAGAACAAGCTACTGTAACTGTGACAGGAATACAGAACAAGCTACTGTAACTGTGGCAGGAATACAGAACAAGCTACTGTAACTGTGACAGGAATAAAGAACAAGCTACTGTAACTGTGACAGGAATACAGAACAAGCTACTGTAACTGTGACAGGAATACAGAACAAGCTACTGTAACTGTGGCAGGAATACAGAACAAGCTACTGTAACTGTGACAGGAATAAAGAACAAGCTACTGTAACTGTGACAGGAATACAGAACAAGCTACTGTAACTGTGGCAGGAATACAGAACAAGCTACTGTAACTGTGACAGGAATACAGAACAAGCTACTGTAACTGTGACAGGAATACAGAACAAGCTACTGTAACTGTGGCAGGAATACAGAACAAGCTACTGTAACTGTGGCAAGAATAAAGAACAAGCTACTGTAACTGTGGCAGAAATAAAGAACAAGCTACTGTAACTGTGACAGGAATACAGAACAAGCTACTGTAACTGTGGCAGGAATACAGAACAAGCTACTGTAACTGTGACAGGATTACAGAACAAGCTACTGTAACTGTGGCAGGAATACAGAACAAGCTACTGTAACTGTGACAGGAATACAGAACAAGCTACTGTAACTGGCAGGAATACAGAACAAGCTACTGTAACTGTGACAGGAATACAAAACAAGCTACTGTAACTGTGGCAGGAATACAGAACAAGCTACTGTAACTGTGGCAGGAATACAGAACAAGCTACTGTAACTGTGACAGGAATACAGAACAAGCTACTGTAACTGTGGCAGGAATACAGAACAAGCTACTGTAACTGTGGCAGGAATACAGAACAAGCTACTGTAACTGTGGCAGGAATACAGAACAAGCTATTGTAACTGTGACAGGAATACAGAACAAGCTACTGTAACTGTGACAGGAATACAGAACAAGCTACTGTAACTGTGACAGGATTACAGAACAAGCTACTGTAACTGTGGCAGGAATACAGAACAAGCTACTGTAACTGTGGCAGGAATACAGAACAAGCTACTGTAACTGTGACAGGAATACAGAACAAGCTACTGTAACTGTGGCAGGAATACAGAACAAGCTACTGTAACTGTGACATAGGAATACAGAACAAGCTACTGTAACTGTGGCAGGAATACAGAACAAGCTACTGTAACTGTGACAGGAATACAGAACAAGCTACTGTAACTGTGGCAGGAATACAGAACAAGCTACTGTAACTGTGGCAGGAATACAGAACAAGCTACTGTAACTGACAGGAATACAGAACAAGCTACTGTAACTGTGGCAGGAATACAGAACAAGCTACTGTAACTGTGGCAGGAATACAGAACAAGCTACTGTAACTGTGGCAGAAATAAAGAACAAGCTACTGTAACTGTGACAGGAATACAGCACAAGCTACTGTAACTGTGGCAGGAATACAGAACAAGCTACTGTAACTGTGACAGGATTACAGAACAAGCTACTGTAACTGTGGCAGGAATACAGAACAAGCTACTGTAACTGTGACAGGATTACAGAACAAGCTACTGTAACTGTGACAGGAATACAGAACAAACTACTGTAACTGTGACAGGAATACAGAACAAGCTACTGTAACTGTCACAGGAATAAAGAACAAGCTACTGTAACTGACAGGAATACAGAACAAGCTACTGTAACTGTGACAGGAATACAGAACAAGCTACTGTAACTGTGACAGGATTACAAAACAAGCTACTGTAACTGTGGCAGGAATACAGAACAAGCTACTGTAACTGTGGCAGGAATACAGAACAAGCTATCGTAACTGTGACAGGAATACAGAACAAGCTACTGTAACTGTGACAGGAATACAGAACAAGCTACTGTAACTGTGGCAGGAATACAGAACAAGCTACTGTAACTGTGGCAGGAATACAGAACAAGCTACTGTAACTGTGACAGGAATACAGAACAAGCTACTGTAACTGTGACAGGAATACAGAACAAGCTACTGTAACTGTGGCAGGAATACCGAACAAGCTACTGTAACTGACAGGAATACAGAACAAGCTACTGTAACTGTGACAGGAATAAAGAACAAGCTACTGTAACTGTGACAGGAATACAGAACAAGCTACTGTAACTGTGACAGGAATACAGAACAAGCTACTGTAACTGTGACAGGAATACAGAACAAGCTACTGTAACTGTGACAGGAATACAGAACAAGCTACTGTAACTGTGGCAGGAATACAGAACAAGCTACTGTAACTGTGGCAGGAATACAGAACAAGCTACTGTAACTGTGGCAGGAATACAGAACAAGCTATTGTAACTGTGACAGGAATACAGAACAAGCTACTGTAACTGTGACAGGAATACAGAACAAGCTACTGTAACTGTGACAGGAATACAGAACAAGCTACTGTAACTGTGACAGGATTACAGAACAAGCTACTGTAACTGTGGCAGGAATACAGAACAAGCTACTGTAACTGTGACAGGAATACAGAACAAGCTACTGTAACTGTGACAGGAATACAGAACAAGCTACTGTAACTGTGGCAGGAATACAGAACAAGCTACTGTAACTGTGACATAGGAATACAGAACAAGCTACTGTAACTGTGGCAGGAATACAGAACAAGCTACTGTAACTGTGACAGGAATACAGAACAAGCTACTGTAACTGTGGCAGGAATACAGAACAAGCTACTGTAACTGTGGCAGGAATACAGAACAAGCTACTGTAACTGACAGGAATACAGAACAAGCTACTGTAACTGTGGCAGGAATACAGAACAAGCTACTGTAACTGTGGCAGGAATACAGAACAAGCTACTGTAACTGTGGCAGAAATAAAGAACAAGCTACTGTAACTGTGACAGGAATACAGCACAAGCTACTGTAACTGTGGCAGGAATACAGAACAAGCTACTGTAACTGTGACAGGATTACAGAACAAGCTACTGTAACTGTGGCAGGAATACAGAACAAGCTACTGTAACTGTGACAGGATTACAGAACAAGCTACTGTAACTGTGACAGGAATACAGAACAAACTACTGTAACTGTGACAGGAATACAGAACAAGCTACTGTAACTGTCACAGGAATAAAGAACAAGCTACTGTAACTGACAGGAATACAGAACAAGCTACTGTAACTGTGACAGGAATACAGAACAAGCTACTGTAACTGTGACAGGATTACAAAACAAGCTACTGTAACTGTGGCAGGAATACAGAACAAGCTACTGTAACTGTGGCAGGAATACAGAACAAGCTATCGTAACTGTGACAGGAATACAGAACAAGCTACTGTAACTGTGACAGGAATACAGAACAAGCTACTGTAACTGTGGCAGGAATACAGAACAAGCTACTGTAACTGTGACAGGAATACAGAACAAGCTACTGTAACTGTGACAGGAATACAGAACAAGCTACTGTAACTGTGACAGGAATACAGAACAAGCTACTGTAACTGTGACAGGAATACAGAACAAGCTACTGTAACTGTGGCAGGAATACAGAACAAGCTACTGTAACTGTGACAGGAATACAGAACAAGCTACTGTAACTGTGACAGGAATACAGAACAAGCTACTGTAACTGTGGCAGGAATACCGAACAAGCTACTGTAACTGACAGGAATACAGAACAAGCTACTGTAACTGTGACAGGAATAAAGAACAAGCTACTGTAACTGTGACAGGAATACAGAACAAGCTACTGTAACTGTGACAGGAATACAGAACAAGCTACTGTAACTGTGGCAGGAATACAGAACAAGCTACTGTAACTGTGACAGGAATAAAGAACAAGCTACTGTAACTGTGACAGGAATACAGAACAAGCTACTGTAACTGTGGCAGGAATACAGAACAAGCTACTGTAACTGTGACAGGAATACAGAACAAGCTACTGTAACTGTGGCAGGAATACAGAACAAGCTACTGTTTACTGTGACAGGATTACAGAACAAGCTACTGTAACTGTGGCAGGAATACAGAACAAGCTACTGTAACTGTGACAGGAATACAGAACAAGCTACTGTAACTGTGACAGGATTACAGAACAAGCTACTGTAACTGTGACAGGAATACAGAACAAGCTACTGTAACTGTGGCAGAAATAAAGAACAAGCTACTGTAACTGTGACAGGAATACAGAACAAGCTACTGTAACTGTGGCAGGAATACAGAACAAGCTACTGTAACTGTGACAGGATTACAGAACAAGCTACTGTAACTGTGGCAGGAATACAGAACAAGCTACTGTAACTGTGACAGGATTACAGAACAAGCTACTGTAACTGTGGCAGGAATACAGAACAAGCTACTGTAACTGTGGCAGGAATACAGAACAAGCTACTGTAACTGTGACAGGAATACAGAACAAGCTACTGTAACTGTGACATGGGAATACAGAACAAGCTACTGTAACTGTGGCAGGAATACAGAACAAGCTACTGTAACTGTGGCAGGAATACAGAACAAGCTACTGTAACTGTGGCAGAAATACAGAACAAGCTACTGTAACTGTGGCAGGAATACAGAACAAGCTACTGTAACTGTGGCAGGAATACAGAACAAGCTACTGTAACTGTGACAGGAATACAGAACAAGCTACTGTAACTGTGACAGGATTACAGAACAAGCTACTGTAACTGTGGCAGGAATACAGAACAAGCTACTGTAACTGTGGCAGGAATACAGAACAAGCTACTGTAACTGTGACAGGAATACAGAACAAGCTACTGTAACTGTGGCAGGAATACAGAACAAGCTACTGTAACTGTGACATAGGAATACAGAACAAGCTACTGTAACTGTGGCAGGAATACAGAACAAGCTACTGTAACTGTGACAGGAATACAGAACAAGCTACTGTAACTGTGGCAGGAATACAGAACAAGCTACTGTAACTGTGGCAGGAATACAGAACAAGCTACTGTAACTGTGGCAGAAATAAAGAACAAGCTACTGTAACTGTGACAGGAATACAGCACAAGCTACTGTAACTGTGGCAGGAATACAGAACAAGCTACTGTAACTGTGACAGGATTACAGAACAAGCTACTGTAACTGTGGCAGGAATACAGAACAAGCTACTGTAACTGTGACAGGAATACAGAACAAGCTACTGTAACTGTGACAGGATTACAGAACAAGCTACTGTAACTGTGACAGGAATACAGAACAAACTACTGTAACTGTGACAGGAATACAGAACAAGCTACTGTAACTGTCACAGGAATAAAGAACAAGCTACTGTAACTGACAGGAATACAGAACAAGCTACTGTAACTGTGACAGGAATACAGAACAAGCTACTGTAACTGTGACAGGATTACAAAACAAGCTACTGTAACTGTGGCAGGAATACAGAACAAGCTACTGTAACTGTGGCAGGAATACAGAACAAGCTATCGTAACTGTGACAGGAATACAGAACAAGCTACTGTAACTGTGACAGGAATACAGAACAAGCTACTGTAACTGTGGCAGGAATACAGAACAAGCTACTGTAACTGTGACAGGAATACAGAACAAGCTACTGTAACTGTGACAGGAATACAGAACAAGCTACTGTAACTGTGGCAGGAATACCGAACAAGCTACTGTAACTGTGACAGGAATAAAGAACAAGCTACTGTAACTGTGACAGGAATACAGAACAAGCTACTGTAACTGTGACAGGAATACAGAACAAGCTACTGTAACTGTGGCAGGAATACAGAACAAGCTACTGTAACTGTGACAGGAATAAAGAACAAGCTACTGTAACTGTGACAGGAATACAGAACAAGCTACTGTAACTGTGGCAGGAATACAGAACAAGCTACTGTAACTGTGACAGGAATACAGAACAAGCTACTGTAACTGTGACAGGAATACAGAACAAGCTACTGTAACTGTGGCAGGAATACAGAACAAGCTACTGTAACTGTGGCAAGAATAAAGAACAAGCTACTGTAACTGTGGCAGAAATAAAGAACAAGCTACTGTAACTGTGACAGGAATACAGAACAAGCTACTGTAACTGTGGCAGGAATACAGAACAAGCTACTGTAACTGTGACAGGATTACAGAACAAGCTACTGTAACTGTGGCAGGAATACAGAACAAGCTACTGTAACTGTGACAGGAATACAGAACAAGCTACTGTAACTGTGACAGGATTACAGAACAAGCTACTGTAACTGTGACAGGAATACAGAACAAGCTACTGTAACTGTGGCAGGAATACAGAACAAGCTACTGTAACTGTGGCAAGAATAAAGAACAAGCTACTGTAACTGTGGCAGAAATAAAGAACAAGCTACTGTAACTGTGACAGGAATACAGAACAAGCTACTGTAACTGTGGCAGGAATACAGAACAAGCTACTGTAACTGTGACAGGATTACAGAACAAGCTACTGTAACTGTGGCAGGAATACAGAACAAGCTACTGTAACTGTGACAGGAATACAGAACAAGCTACTGTAACTGGCAGGAATACAGAACAAGCTACTGTAACTGTGACAGGAATACAAAACAAGCTACTGTAACTGTGGCAGGAATACAGAACAAGCTACTGTAACTGTGGCAGGAATACAGAACAAGCTACTGTAACTGTGACAGGAATACAGAACAAGCTACTGTAACTGTGGCAGGAATACAGAACAAGCTACTGTAACTGTGGCAGGAATACAGAACAAGCTACTGTAACTGTGGCAGGAATACAGAACAAGCTACTGTAACTGTGACAGGAATACAGAACAAGCTACTGTAACTGTGACAGGATTACAGAACAAGCTACTGTAACTGTGACAGGAATACAAAACAAGCTACTGTAACTGTGACAGGAATACAGAACAAGCTACTGTAACTGTGGCAGGAATACAGAACAAGCTACTGTAACTGTGGCAGGAATACAGAACAAGCTACTATAACTGTGACAGGAATACAAAACAAGCTACTGTAACTGTGGCAGGAATACAGAACAAGCTACTGTAACTGTGGCAGGAATACAGAACAAGCTACTGTAACTGTGACAGGAATACAGAACAAGCTACTGTAACTGTGACATGGGAATACAGAACAAGCTACTGTAACTGTGGCAGGAATACAGAACAAGCTACTGTAACTGTGGCAGGAATACAGAACAAGCTACTGTAACTGTGGCAGAAATACAGAACAAGCTACTGTAACTGTGGCAGGAATACAGAACAAGCTACTGTAACTGTGGCAGGAATACAGAACAAGCTACTGTAACTGTGACAGGAATACAGAACAAGCTACTGTAACTGTGACAGGAATACAGAACAAGCTACTGTAACTGTGACAGGAATAAAGAACAAGCTACTGTAACTGTGACAGGAATACAGAACAAGCTACTGTAACTGTGGCAGGAATACAGAACAAGCTACTGTAACTGTGACAGGAATACAGAACAAGCTACTGTAACTGTGACAGGAATACAGAACAAGCTACTGTAACTGTGGCAGGAATACAGAACAAGCTACTGTAACTGTGGCAAGAATAAAGAACAAGCTACTGTAACTGTGGCAGAAATAAAGAACAAGCTACTGTAACTGTGACAGGAATACAGAACAAGCTACTGTAACTGTGGCAGGAATACAGAACAAGCTACTGTAACTGTGACAGGATTACAGAACAAGCTACTGTAACTGTGGCAGGAATACAGAACAAGCTACTGTAACTGTGACAGGAATACAGAACAAGCTACTGTAACTGTGACAGGATTACAGAACAAGCTACTGTAACTGTGACAGGAATACAGAACAAGCTACTGTAACTGTGGCAGGAATACAGAACAAGCTACTGTAACTGTGGCAAGAATAAAGAACAAGCTACTGTAACTGTGGCAGAAATAAAGAACAAGCTACTGTAACTGTGACAGGAATACAGAACAAGCTACTGTAACTGTGGCAGGAATACAGAACAAGCTACTGTAACTGTGACAGGATTACAGAACAAGCTACTGTAACTGTGGCAGGAATACAGAACAAGCTACTGTAACTGTGACAGGAATACAGAACAAGCTACTGTAACTGGCAGGAATACAGAACAAGCTACTGTAACTGTGACAGGAATACAAAACAAGCTACTGTAACTGTGGCAGGAATACAGAACAAGCTACTGTAACTGTGGCAGGAATACAGAACAAGCTACTGTAACTGTGACAGGAATACAGAACAAGCTACTGTAACTGTGGCAGGAATACAGAACAAGCTACTGTAACTGTGGCAGGAATACAGAACAAGCTACTGTAACTGTGGCAGGAATACAGAACAAGCTACTGTAACTGTGACAGGAATACAGAACAAGCTACTGTAACTGTGACAGGATTACAGAACAAGCTACTGTAACTGTGACAGGAATACAAAACAAGCTACTGTAACTGTGACAGGAATACAGAACAAGCTACTGTAACTGTGGCAGGAATACAGAACAAGCTACTGTAACTGTGGCAGGAATACAGAACAAGCTACTATAACTGTGACAGGAATACAAAACAAGCTACTGTAACTGTGGCAGGAATACAGAACAAGCTACTGTAACTGTGGCAGGAATACAGAACAAGCTACTGTAACTGTGACAGGAATACAGAACAAGCTACTGTAACTGTGACATGGGAATACAGAACAAGCTACTGTAACTGTGGCAGGAATACAGAACAAGCTACTGTAACTGTGGCAGGAATACAGAACAAGCTACTGTAACTGTGGCAGAAATACAGAACAAGCTACTGTAACTGTGGCAGGAATACAGAACAAGCTACTGTAACTGTGGCAGGAATACAGAACAAGCTACTGTAACTGTGACAGGAATACAGAACAAGCTACTGTAACTGTGACAGGAATACAGAACAAGCTACTGTAACTGTGACAGGATTACAGAACAAGCTACTGTAACTGTGGCAGGAATACAGAACAAGCTACTGTAACTGTGGCAGGAATACAGAACAAGCTACTGTAACTGTGACAGGAATACAGAACAAGCTACTGTAACTGTGGCAGGAATACAGAACAAGCTACTGTAACTGTGACATAGGAATACAGAACAAGCTACTGTAACTGTGGCAGGAATACAGAACAAGCTACTGTAACTGTGGCAGGAATACAGAACAAGCTACTGTAACTGACAGGAATACAGAACAAGCTACTGTAACTGTGGCAGGAATACAGAACAAGCTACTGTAACTGTGGCAGGAATACAGAACAAGCTACTGTAACTGTGACAGGAATACAGAACAAGCTACTGTAACTGTGGCAGGAATACAGAACAAGCTACTGTAACTGTGACAGGAATACAGAACAAGCTACTGTAACAGGAATACAGAACAAGCTACTGTAACTGTGACAGGAATACAGAACAAGCTACTGTAACTGACAGGAATACAGAACAAGCTACTGTAACTGTGACAGGAATACAGAACAAGCTACTGTAACTGTGGCAGGAATACAGAACAAGCTACTGTAACTGTGGCAGGAATACAGAACAAGCTACTGTAACTGTAACAGGAATACAGAACAAGCTACTGTAACTGTGACAGGAATACAGAACAAGCTACTGTAACTGTGGCAGGAATACAGAACAAGCTACTGTAACTGTGGCAGGAATACAGAACAAGCTACTGTAACTGTAACAGGAATACAGAACAAGCTACTGTAACTGTGACAGGAATACAGAACAAGCTACTGTAACTGTGGCAGGAATACAGAACAAGCTACTGTAACTGACAGGAATACAGAACAAGCTACTGTAACTGTGGCAGGAATACAGAACAAGCTACTGTAACTGACAGGAATACAGAACAAGCTACTGTAACTGTGGCAGGAATACAGAACAAGCTACTGTAACTGTGACAGGAATACAGAACAAGCTACTGTAACTGTGGCAGGAATACAGAACAAGCTACTGTAACTGTGACAGGAATACAGAACAAGCTACTGTAACTGTGGCAGGAATACAGAACAAGCTACTGTAACTGTGACAGGAATACAGAACAAGCTACTGTAACTGACAGGAATACAGAACAAGCTACTGTAACTGTGGCAGGAATACAGAACAAGCTACTGTAACTGTGACAGGAATACAGAACAAGCTACTGTAACTTTGGCAGGAATACAGAACAAGCTACTGTAACTGTGGCAGGAATACAGAACAAGCTACTGTAACTGTGGCAGGAATACAGAACAAGCTACTGTAACTGTGACAGGAATACAGAACAAGCTACTGTAACTGTGGCAGGAATACAGAACAAGCTACTGTAACTGTGACAGGAATACAGAACAAGCTACTGTAACAGTGACAGGAATACAGAACAAGCTACTGTAACTGTGACAGGAATACAGAACAAGCTACTGTAACTGTGGCAGGAATACAGAACAAGCTACTGTAACTGTGACAGGAATACAGAACAAGCTACTGTAACAGTGACAGGAATACAGAACAAGCTACTGTAACAGTGACAGGAATACAGAACAAGCTACTGTAACTGTGGCAGGAATACAGAACAAGCTACTGTAACTGTGACAGGAATACAGAACAAGCTACTGTAACTGTGACATAGGAATACAGAACAAGTTACTGTAACTGTGACAGGAATACAGAACAAGCTACTGTAACTGACAGGAATACAGAACAAGCTACTGTAACTGTGACAGGAATACAGAACAAGCTACTGTAACTGTGGCAGGAATACAGAACAAGCTACTGTAACAGTGACAGGAATACAGAACAAGCTACTGTAACAGTGACAGGAATACAGAACAAGCTACTGTAACTGTGACAGGAATACAGAACAAGCTACTGTTACTGTGGCAGGAATACAGAACAAGCTACTGTAACTGACAGGAATACAGAACAAGCTACTGTAACTGTGGCAGGAATACAGAACAAGCTACTGTAACTGTGACAGGAATACAGAACAAGCTACTGTAACTGTGACAGGAATACAGAACAAGCTACTGTAACTGTGGCAGGAATACAGAACAAGCTACTGTAACTGTGGCAGGAATACAGAACAAGCTACTGTAACTGTGGCAGGAATACAGAACAAGCTACTGTAACTGTGACAGGAATACAGAACAAGCTACTGTAACTGTGACAGGAATACAGAACAAGCTACTGTAACTGTGACAGGAATACAGAACAAGCTACTGTAACTGTGGCAGGAATACAGAACAAGCTACTGTAACTGTGACAGGAATACAGAACAAGCTACTGTAACTGTGGCAGGAATACAGAACAAGCTACTGTAACTGTGACAGGAATACAGAACAAGCTACTGTAACAGTGACAGGAATACAGAACAAGCTACTGTAACAGTGACAGGAATACAGAACAAGCTACTGTAACTGTGGCAGGAATACAGAACAAGCTACTGTAACTGTGACAGGAATACAGAACAAGCTACTGTAACTGTGACATAGGAATACAGAACAAGTTACTGTAACTGTGACAGGAATACAGAACAAGCTACTGTAACTGACAGGAATACAGAACAAGCTACTGTAACTGACAGGAATACAGAACAAGCTACTGTAACTGTGACAGGAATACAGAACAAGCTACTGTAACTGTGGCAGGAATACAGAACAAGCTACTGTAACAGTGACAGGAATACAGAACAAGCTACTGTAACTGTGACAGGAATACAGAACAAGCTACTGTAACTGTGACAGGAATACAGAACAAGCTACTGTAACTGTGGCAGGAATACAGAACAAGCTACTGTAACTGTGGCAGGAATACAGAACAAGCTACTGTAACTGTGGCAGGAATACAGAACAAGCTACTGTAACTGTGGCAGGAATACAGAACAAGCTACTGTAACTGTGGCAGGAATACAGAACAAGCTACTGTAACTGTGGCAGGAATACAGAACAAGTTACTGTAACTGACAGGAATACAGAACAAGCTACTGTAACTGTGGCAGGAATACAGAACAAGCTACTGTAACTGTGACAGGAATACCGAACAAGCTACTGTAACAGTGACAGGAATACAGAACAAGCTACTGTAACTGACAGGAATACCGAACAAGCTACTGTAACTGTGACAGGAATACCGAACAAGCTACTGTAACTGTGACAGGAATACCGAACAAGCTACTGTAACTGACAGGAATACAGAACAAGCTACTGTAACTGTGACAGGAATACAGAAAAAGCTACTGTAACTGTGACAGGAATACAGAACAAGCTACTGTAACTGACAGGAATACAGAACAAGCTACTGTAACTGTGGCAGGAATACAGAACAAGCTACTTTAACTGTGACATAGGATTATAGAACAAGTTACTGTAACTGTGACAGGAATACAGAACAAGCTACTGTAACTGTGGCAGGAATACAGAACAAGCTACTGTAACTGTGGCAGGAATACAGAACAAGCTACTGTAACTGTGGCAGGAATACAGAACAAGCTACTGTAACTGTGGCAGGAATACAGAACAAGCTACTGTAACTGTGACATAGGAATACAGAACAAGCTACTGTAACTGACAGGAATACAGAACAAGCTACTGTAACTGTGACAGGAATACAGAACAAGCTACTGTAACTGTGACAGGAATACCGAACAAGCTACTGTAACTGACAGGAATACAGAACAAGCTACTGTAACTGTGGCAGGAATACAGAACAAAATACTGTAACTGTGGCAGGAATACAGAACAAGCTACTGTAACTGACAGGAATATCGAACAAGCTACTGTAACTGTGACAGGAATACCGAACAAGCTACTGTAACTGTGACAGGAATACCGAACAAGCTACTGTAACTGACAGGAATACAGAACAAGCTACTGTAACTGTGACAGGAATACAGAACAAGCTACTGTAACTGTGACAGGAATACAGAACAAGCTACTGTAACTGTGGCAGGAATACAGAACAAGCTACTGTAACTGTGACAGGAATACAGAACAAGCTACTGTAACTGTGGCAGGAATACAGAACAAGCTACTGTAACTGTGACAGGAATACAGAACAAGCTACTGTAACAGTGACAGGAATACAGAACAAGCTACTGTAACAGTGACAGGAATACAGAACAAGCTACTGTAACTGTGGCAGGAATACAGAACAAGCTACTGTAACTGTGACAGGAATACAGAACAAGCTACTGTAACTGTGACATAGGAATACAGAACAAGTTACTGTAACTGTGACAGGAATACAGAACAAGCTACTGTAACTGACAGGAATACAGAACAAGCTACTGTAACTGACAGGAATACAGAACAAGCTACTGTAACTGTGACAGGAATACAGAACAAGCTACTGTAACTGTGGCAGGAATACAGAACAAGCTACTGTAACAGTGACAGGAATACAGAACAAGCTACTGTAACTGTGACAGGAATACAGAACAAGCTACTGTAACTGTGACAGGAATACAGAACAAGCTACTGTAACTGTGGCAGGAATACAGAACAAGCTACTGTAACTGTGGCAGGAATACAGAACAAGCTACTGTAACTGTGGCAGGAATACAGAACAAGCTACTGTAACTGTGGCAGGAATACAGAACAAGCTACTGTAACTGTGGCAGGAATACAGAACAAGCTACTGTAACTGTGGCAGGAATACAGAACAAGTTACTGTAACTGACAGGAATACAGAACAAGCTACTGTAACTGTGGCAGGAATACAGAACAAGCTACTGTAACTGTGACAGGAATACCGAACAAGCTACTGTAACAGTGACAGGAATACAGAACAAGCTACTGTAACTGACAGGAATACCGAACAAGCTACTGTAACTGTGACAGGAATACCGAACAAGCTACTGTAACTGTGACAGGAATACCGAACAAGCTACTGTAACTGACAGGAATACAGAACAAGCTACTGTAACTGTGACAGGAATACAGAAAAAGCTACTGTAACTGTGACAGGAATACAGAACAAGCTACTGTAACTGACAGGAATACAGAACAAGCTACTGTAACTGTGGCAGGAATACAGAACAAGCTACTTTAACTGTGACATAGGATTATAGAACAAGTTACTGTAACTGTGACAGGAATACAGAACAAGCTACTGTAACTGTGGCAGGAATACAGAACAAGCTACTGTAACTGTGGCAGGAATACAGAACAAGCTACTGTAACTGTGGCAGGAATACAGAACAAGCTACTGTAACTGTGGCAGGAATACAGAACAAGCTACTGTAACTGTGACATAGGAATACAGAACAAGCTACTGTAACTGACAGGAATACAGAACAAGCTACTGTAACTGTGACAGGAATACAGAACAAGCTACTGTAACTGTGACAGGAATACCGAACAAGCTACTGTAACTGACAGGAATACAGAACAAGCTACTGTAACTGTGGCAGGAATACAGAACAAAATACTGTAACTGTGGCAGGAATACAGAACAAGCTACTGTAACTGACAGGAATATCGAACAAGCTACTGTAACTGTGACAGGAATACCGAACAAGCTACTGTAACTGTGACAGGAATACCGAACAAGCTACTGTAACTGACAGGAATACAGAACAAGCTACTGTAACTGTGACAGGAATACAGAACAAGCTACTGTAACTGTGGCAGGAATACAGAACAAGCTACTTTAACTGTGACAGGAATACAGAACAAGCTACTGTAACTGTGACAGGAATACAGAACAAGCTACTGTAACTGACAAGAATACAGAACAAGCTACTGTAACTGTGGCAGGAATACCGAACAAGCTACTGTAACTGTGATAGGAATACCGAACAAGCTACTGTAACTGACAGGAATACAGAACAAGCTACTGTAACTGTGACAGGAATACAGAACAAGCTACTGTAACTGTGACATAGGAATACAGAACAAGCTACTGTAACTGTGACATAGGAATACAGAACAAGCTACTGTAACTGTGACAGGAATACAGAACAAGCTACTGTAGCTGTGACAGGAATACAGAACAAGCTACTGTAACTGTGGCAGGAATACAGAACAAGCTACTGTAACTGTGACAGGAATACAGAACAAGCTACCGTAACTGTGACAGGAATACAGAACAAGCTACTGTAACTGTGGCAGGAATACAGAACAAGCTACTGTAACTGTGACAGGAATACAGAACAAGCTACTGTAGCTGTGACAGGAATACAGAACAAGCTACTGTAACTGTGGCAGGAATACAGAACAAGCTACTGTAACTGTGACAGGAATACAGAACAAGCTACTGTAACTGTGACAGGAATACAGAACAAGCTACTGTAACTGTGACAGGAATACAGAACAAGCTACTGTAACTGACAGGAATACAGAACAAGCTACTGTAACTGACAGGAATACAGAACAAGCTACTGTAACTGTGGCAGGAATACAGAACAAGCTACTGTAACTGTGACAGGAATACAGAACAAGCTACTGTAACAGTGACAGGAATACAGAATAAGCTACTGTAACTGACAGGAATACAGAACAAGCTACTGTAACTGACAGGAATACAGAACAAGCTACTGTAACTGTGGCAGGAATACAGAACAAGCTACTGTAACTGTGACAGGAATACAGAACAAGCTACTGTAACTGTGACAGGAATACAGAACAAGCTACTGTAACTGTGGCAGGAATACAGAAAAAGCTACTGTAACTGTGACAGGAATACAGAACAAGCTACTGTAACTGACAGGAATACAGAACAAGCTACTGTAACTGACAGGAATACAGAACAAGCTACTGTAACTGTGGCAGGAATACAGAACAAGCTACTGTAACTGTGACAGGAATACAGAACAAGCTACTGTAACAGTGACAGGAATACAGAACAAGCTACTGTAACTGTGACATAGGAATACAGAACAAGCTACTGTAACTGACAGGAATACAGAACAAGCTACTGTAACTGTGGCAGGAATACAGAACAAGCTACTGTAACTGTGACAGGAATACAGAACAAGCTACTGTAACTGTGGCAGGAATACAGAACAAGTTACTGTAACTGTGGCAGGAATACAGAACAAGCTACTGTAACTGTGACAGGAATACAGAACAAGCTACTGTAACTGTGACAGGAATACAGAACAAGCTACTGTAACTGTGACAGGAATACAGAACAAGCTACTGTAACTGTGACATAGGAATACAGAACAAGCTACTGTAACTGTGACAGGAATACAGAACAAGCTACTGTAACTGTGACATAGGAATACAGAACAAGCTACTGTAACTGTGACAGGAATACAGAACAAGCTACTGTAACTGTGACAGGAATACAGAACAAGCTACTGTAACTGTGGCAGGAATACAGAACAAGTTACTGTAACAGTGACAGGAATACAGAACAAGTTACTGTAACTGTGACAGGAATACAGAACAAGCTACTGTAACTGTGACATAGGAATACAGAACAAGCTACTGTAACTGTGACATAGGAATACAGAACAAGCTACTTTAACTGTGACATAGGAATATAGAACAAGTTACTGTAACTGTGACAGGAATACAGAACAAGCTACTGTAACTGTGGCAGGAATACAGAACAAGCTACTGTAACTGTGGCAGGAATACAGAACAAGCTACTGTAACTGTGGCAGGAATACAGAACAAGCTACTGTAACTGTGGCAGGAATACAGAACAAGCTACTGTAACTGTGACATAGGAATACAGAACAAGCTACTGTAACTGACAGGAATACAGAACAAGCTACTGTAACTGTGACAGGAATACAGAACAAGCTACTGTAACTGTGACAGGAATACCGAACAAGCTACTGTAACTGACAGGAATACAGAACAAGCTACTGTAACTGTGGCAGGAATACAGAACAAAATACTGTAACTGTGGCAGGAATACAGAACAAGCTACTGTAACTGACAGGAATATCGAACAAGCTACTGTAACTGTGACAGGAATACCGAACAAGCTACTGTAACTGTGACAGGAATACCGAACAAGCTACTGTAACTGACAGGAATACAGAACAAGCTACTGTAACTGTGACAGGAATACAGAACAAGCTACTGTAACTGTGGCAGGAATACAGAACAAGCTACTTTAACTGTGACAGGAATACAGAACAAGCTACTGTAACTGTGACAGGAATACAGAACAAGCTACTGTAACTGACAGGAATACAGAACAAGCTACTGTAACTGTGGCAGGAATACCGAACAAGCTACTGTAACTGTGATAGGAATACCGAACAAGCTACTGTAACTGACAGGAATACAGAACAAGCTACTGTAACTGTGACAGGAATACAGAACAAGCTACTGTAACTGTGACATAGGAATACAGAACAAGCTACTGTAACTGTGACATAGGAATACAGAACAAGCTACTGTAACTGTGACAGGAATACAGAACAAGCTACTGTAGCTGTGACAGGAATACAGAACAAGCTACTGTAACTGTGGCAGGAATACAGAACAAGCTACTGTAACTGTGACAGGAATACAGAACAAGCTACCGTAACTGTGACAGGAATACAGAACAAGCTACTGTAACTGTGGCAGGAATACAGAACAAGCTACTGTAACTGTGACAGGAATACAGAACAAGCTACTGTAGCTGTGACAGGAATACAGAACAAGCTACTGTAACTGTGGCAGGAATACAGAACAAGCTACTGTAACTGTGACAGGAATACAGAACAAGCTACTGTAACTGTGACAGGAATACAGAACAAGCTACTGTAACTGTGACAGGAATACAGAACAAGCTACTGTAACTGACAGGAATACAGAACAAGCTACTGTAACTGACAGGAATACAGAACAAGCTACTGTAACTGTGGCAGGAATACAGAACAAGCTACTGTAACTGTGACAGGAATACAGAACAAGCTACTGTAACAGTGACAGGAATACAGAATAAGCTACTGTAACTGACAGGAATACAGAACAAGCTACTGTAACTGACAGGAATACAGAACAAGCTACTGTAACTGTGGCAGGAATACAGAACAAGCTACTGTAACTGTGACAGGAATACAGAACAAGCTACTGTAACTGTGACAGGAATACAGAACAAGCTACTGTAACTGTGGCAGGAATACAGAAAAAGCTACTGTAACTGTGACAGGAATACAGAACAAGCTACTGTAACTGACAGGAATACAGAACAAGCTACTGTAACTGACAGGAATACAGAACAAGCTACTGTAACTGTGGCAGGAATACAGAACAAGCTACTGTAACTGTGACAGGAATACAGAACAAGCTACTGTAACAGTGACAGGAATACAGAACAAGCTACTGTAACTGTGACATAGGAATACAGAACAAGCTACTGTAACTGACAGGAATACAGAACAAGCTACTGTAACTGTGGCAGGAATACAGAACAAGCTACTGTAACTGTGACAGGAATACAGAACAAGCTACTGTAACTGTGGCAGGAATACAGAACAAGTTACTGTAACTGTGGCAGGAATACAGAACAAGCTACTGTAACTGTGACAGGAATACAGAACAAGCTACTGTAACTGTGACAGGAATACAGAACAAGCTACTGTAACTGTGACAGGAATACAGAACAAGCTACTGTAACTGTGACATAGGAATACAGAACAAGCTACTGTAACTGTGACAGGAATACAGAACAAGCTACTGTAACTGTGACATAGGAATACAGAACAAGCTACTGTAACTGTGACAGGAATACAGAACAAGCTACTGTAACTGTGACAGGAATACAGAACAAGCTACTGTAACTGTGGCAGGAATACAGAACAAGTTACTGTAACAGTGACAGGAATACAGAACAAGCTACTGTAACTGTGGCAGAAATACAGAACAAGCTACTGTAACTGTGGCAGAAATACAGAACAAGCTACTGTAACTGTGACAGGAATACAGAACAAGCTACTGTAACTGTGGCAGGAATACAGAACAAGCTACTGTAACTGTGACAGGAATACAGAACAAGCTACTGTAACTGTGACAGGAATACAGAACAAGTTACTGTAACTGTGACAGGAATACAGAACAAGCTACTGTAACTGTGACATAGGAATACAGAACAAGCTACTGTAACTGTGACATAGGAATACAGAACAAGCTACTGTAACTGTGACATAGGAATACAGAACAAGCTACTGTAACTGTGACATAGGAATACAGAACAAGCTACTGTAACTGTGACAGGAATACAGAACAAGCTACTGTAACTGTGACAGGAATACAGAACAAGTTACTGTAACTGTGACAGGAATACAGAACAAGCTACTGTAACTGTGACAGGAATACAGAACAAGCTACTGTAACTGTGACAGGAATACAGAACAAGCTACTGTAACTGTGGCAGGAATACAGAACAAGCTACTGTAACTGTGGCAGGAATACAGAACAAGCTACTGTAACTGTGACAGGAATACAGAACAAGCTACTGTAACTGTGGCAGGAATACAGAACAAGCTACTGTAACTGTGGCAGGAATACAGAACAAGCTACTGTAACTGTGACAGGAATACAGAACAAGCTACTGTAACTGTGGCAGGAATACAGAACAAGTTACTGTAACTGTGACAGGAATACAGAACAAGCTACTGTAACTGTGACATAGGAATACAGAACAAGCTACTGTAACTGTGACATAGGAATACAGAACAAGCTACTGTAACTGTGACATAGGAATACAGAACAAGCTACTGTAACTGTGACATAGGAATACAGAACAAGCTACTGTAACTGTGACAGGAATACAGAACAAGCTACTGTAACTGTGACAGGAATACAGAACAAGTTACTGTAACTGTGACAGGAATACAGAACAAGCTACTGTAACTGTGACAGGAATACAGAACTAGCTACTGTAACTGTGACAGGAATACAGAACAAGCTACTGTAACTGTGGCAGGAATACAGAACAAGCTACTGTAACTGTGGCAGGAATACAGAACAAGCTACTGTAACTGTGACAGGAATACAGAACAAGCTACTGTAACTGTGGCAGGAATACAGAACAAGCTACTGTAACTGTGGCAGGAATACAGAACAAGCTACTGTAACTGTGGCAGGAATACAGAACAAGCTACTGTAACTGTGGCAGGAATACAGAACAAGCTACTGTAACTGTGGCAGGAATACAGAACAAGCTACTGTAACTGTGGCAGGAATACAGAACAAGCTACTGTAACTGACAGGAATACAGAACAAGCTACTGTAACTGTGACAGGAATACAGAACAAGCTACTGTAACTGTGACAGGAATACAGAACAAGCTACTGTAACTGTGACAGGAATACAGAACAAGCTACTGTAACTGTGACAGGAATACAGAACAAGCTACTGTAACTGTGACATAGGAATACAGAACAAGCTACTGTAACTGTGGCAGGAATACAGAACAAGCTACTGTAACTGTGACATAGGAATACAGAACAAGCTACTGTAACTGTGGCAGGAATACAGAACAAGCTACTGTTACTGTGACATAGGCATACAGAACAAGCTACTGTAACTGACAGGAATACAGAACAAGCTACTGTAACTGTGGCAGGAATACAGAACAAGCTACTGTAACTGTGACATAGGAATACAGAACAAGCTACTGTAACTGACAGGAATACAGAACAAGCTACTGTAACTGTGACAGGAATACAGAACAAGCTACTGTAACTGTGACATAGGAATACAGAACAAGCTACTGTAACTGACAGGAATACAGAACAAGCTACTGTAACTGTGGCAGGAATACAGAACAAGCTACTGTAACTGTGACAGGAATACAGAACAAGCTACTGTAACTGACAGGAATACAGAACAAGCTACTGTAACTGTGACATAGGAATACAGAACAAGCTACTGTAACTGTGACAGGAATACAGAACAAGCTACTGTAACTGTGACAGGAATACTGAACAAGCTACTGTAACTGTGACAGGAATACAGAACAAGCTACTGTAACTGACAGGAATACAGAACAAGCTACTGTAACTGTGGCAGGAATACAGAACAAGCTACTGTAACTGACAGGAATACAGAACAAGCTACTGTAACTGTGGCAGGAATACAGAACAAGTTACTGTAACTGTGACAGGAATACAGAACAAGCTACTGTAACTGTGGCAGGAATACAGAACAAGCTACTGTAACTGACATGAATACAGAACAAGCTACTGTAACTGTGGCAGGAATACAGAACAAGCTACTGTAACTGTGACAGGAATACAGAACAAGCTACTGTAACTGTGGCAGGAATACAGAACAAGCTACTGTAACTGACAGGAATACAGAACAAGCTACTGTAACTGTGGCAGGAATACAGAACAAGCTACTGTAACTGTGACAGGAATACAGAACAAGCTACTGTAACTGTGACAGGAATACAGAACAAGCTACTGTAACTGTGACAGGAATACAGAACAAGCTACTGTAACTGACAGGAATACAGAACAAGCTACTGTAACTGTGACAGGAATACAGAACAAGCTACTGTAACTGTGACAGGAATACAGAACAAGCTACTGTAACTGACAGGAATACAGAACAAGCCTTTCAGATTGGCAACACACACACTTTTTGGATTCTCTGGATTTCTGTCTGACAACTCCACGCACACACACACACACACACACACACACACACACACACACACACACACACACACACACACACACACACACACACGTACACATACACGTACACATACACACCCTTCACCCTCAAAACAAACATGGGTATTTGGACACACCCACTCTCCTGTTTTGTCAGACAGAAATCCAGAGAGTTCAGCAGGGTTCAGAGTTCCCAGAACACAAATAACACTGGGTGGAGGCCCGCAGGAGTGTGTGTGTGTGAGCGGTGTAGCAGAGAGTGTGTGTGTGAGCGGTGTAACAGAGAGTGTGTGTGTGAGCGGTGTAGCAGGAGAGTGTGTGTGTGAGCGGTGTAGCAGAGAGTGTGTGTGTGAGCGGTGTAACAGAGAGTGTGTGTGTGAGCGGTGTAGCAGAGAGTGTGTGTGTGAGCGGTGTAACAGAGAGTGTGTGTGTGAGCGGTGTAGCAGAGAGTGTGTGTGTGAGCGGTGTAGCAGAGAGTGTGTGTGTGAGCGGTGTAGCAGAGAGTGTGTGTGTGAGCGGTGTAGCAGAGAGTGTGTGTGTGAGCGGTGTAGCAGAGAGTGTGTGTGTGAGCGGTGTAGCAGAGAGTGTGTGTATATGTTTGTGAGTGGTAACAGAAAACTCTCTCTCTCCCTATGACTCATACACTGTTAATGACTCAGAGTGATTGTGACTCACTCTCTGGCTTTGCTGACACTGTTTACCCTAAATATACTGCTGCTGCCCTGATACTGTATAACCTAAATATACTGCTGCCCTGATACTGTATAACCTAACTATACTGCTGCCCTGATACTGTATAACCTAAATATACTGCTGCCCTGATACTGTATAACCTAAATATACTGCTGCCCTGATACTGTATAAACTAAATATACTGCTGCTTCTGCCCTTATACTGTATAACCTAATATTCTGCTGCCCTGATACTGTATAAACTAAATATACTGCTGCTTCTGCCCTTATACTGTATAACCTAAATATACTGCTGCCCTGATACTGTATAACCATAAATATACTGCTGCCCTGATACTGTATAACCTAAATATACTGCTGCCCTGATACTTGTCACGTTCCTGACCTTATTTTCCTTTGTTTAACTTTGTTTAGTTGGTCAGGACGTGAGCTGGGTGGGTAGTCTATGTTATGTGTTTCTATGTTGGGTTAAATGTGTTGGGTGATATGGTTCTCAATTAGGGGCAGGTGTTTGACGTTTCCTCTGATTGAGAACCATATTAAGGTAGGCTGTTCTCACTGTTTGTTTGTGGGTGATTGTTGCTGTGTCTGTGTTTGTTACACCACACGGTACTGTCTCGTCTCGTTCGTTCGTTCGTTCTTTCCTGTTCGTGCGTTCATTGTTTTTTTATGTTCACAAGTTCAGGTCTGTTTAACGTCGTTTGTTGTTTTTGTCGTTTATTCAAGTGTTCTTCGTGTTTTCGTCTTCATTTAATAAATCATTATGTCTACATACCTCGCTGCGTGTTGGTCCGATCCATGCTCCTCCTCGTCTGAGGAGGAGAACGAATATGACGACCGTTACAGAATCACCCACCCACAAAGGATCAAGCAGCGGGGAAAAGGGCAGCGACAGCAGCAGCAGAAATCCCAGGACTCCTGGACATGGGAGGAGATTTTGAACGGAGAAGGACCCTGGGCACAGGCTGGGGAGTATCGCCGCCCCAAAGCTGAGCTGGAGGAAGCGAAAGCTGAGCGGCGGCGATATGAGGAGGCAGCACGGCAGCGCGACAGGTACGAGAGGCAACCCCAGATTTTTTTTGGGGGGGGGGGTTAGAGAGGAGTGTGGCTAAGCCAGGTAGCAGACCTGAGCGCACTCCTCGTGCTTATTATAAGCAACGCGTTACTGGTCAGGCACCGTGTTATGCGGTTAAGCGCACGGTGTCGCCAGTGCGTGCCCATAGACCGGTGCGCTATAGGGCAGCCCCCCGAAAGTGTCATGTGAGTGTGGGCATCCAGCCGGGGCGTATTGTGCCTGCTCAGCGCGTCTGGTCTCCGGTACGCAGTTTCGGTCCAGGGTATCCTGCGCCGGCTCTGCATGCTGTGTCTCCGGGGCGCTGGGAGGGTGCAGTGCGTCCTATGCCTACGCTCCGCTCGTACCGGGCAAATGTGGGAGTGGAGCCTAAGGGAGAGGTGCGCGTAGGCACTAGATCTCCAGTGCTCACCCACAGCCCGGTTCAACCTGTGCCTGCACTCTGGAGGGTCCGGGCTGGAGTAGTAGTCCAGCCTGGGGGAGTGGTGCCAAGGCTGCGCCCCAGAGCTCCAGGGCTCCCCCACAGCCCGGTCCTTCAGGTGCCTCCTAACATCAGGCCTCATGTAGGTCTCCCCAGCCTGCTGGGGCCTGTGGCAGCCCAACCACCAGGCTGTCTCTCCGTCTCCTCCCTACAGGTGTACCCGTCTGTCCCGAGCCGTCAGAGCTGCCCTTCTGTCCCGAGCCGCTAGAGCCGTCCGCCAGACAGGAGCCGCGAGAGCCGTCCGCCAGCCGGGATCCGCCAGAGCCGTCAGCCAGCCGGGATCCGCCAGAGCCGTCAGCCAGCCGGGATCCGCCAGAGCCGTCAGCCAGCCGGGATCCGCCAGAGCCGTCAGCCAGCCGGGATCCGCCAGAGCCGTCAGCCAGCCGGGATCCGCCAGAGCCGTCAGCCAGCCGGGATCCGCCAGAGCCAGCCAGCCGGGATCTGCCAGAGCCAGCCAGCCGGGATCCGCCAGAGCCAGCCAGCCAGGATCCGCCAGAGCCAGCCAGCCAGGATCCGCCACTCAGTCCGGTGCTGCCCCTCAGTCCGGTGCTGCCCCTCAGTCCGGTGCTGCCCCTCAGTCCGGTGCTGCCCCTCAGTCCGGTGCTGCCCCTCAGTCCGGAGCTGCCCCTCAGTCCGGTGTTGCCCCTCAGTCCGGTGTTGCCCCTCATTCCGGTGTTGCCCCTTGGTCCGGTGCTGCCCCTTAATCCAGTGGGGTTAATTTGGAGGGTGGCCATTTGGAGGAGGCTACGGAAGCGGGGTTTGACTATGGTGGGGTGGGGACCAGCTCCGGAGCCGGAGCCGCCACCGTGGACAGATGCCCACCCAGACCTTCCCCTTGAGGTTCAGTTTTGCGGCCGGAGTCCGCATCTTGGGGGGGGGGGGGTACTGTCACGTTCCTGACCTTATTTTCCTTTGTTTAACTTTGTTTAGTTGGTCAGGACGTGAGCTGGGTGGGTAGTCTATGTTATGTGTTTCTATGTTGGGTTAAATGTGTTGCCTGATATGGTTCTCAATTAGGGGCAGGTGTTTGACGTTTCCTCTGATTGAGAACCATATTAAGGTAGGCTGTTCTCACTGTTTGTTTGTGGGTGATTGTTGCTGTTCTGTGTTTGTTACACCACACGGTACTGTCTCGTCTCGTTCGTTCGTTCGTTCTTTCCTGTTCGTGCGTTCATTGTTTTTTTATGTTCACAAGTTCAGGTCTGTTTAACGTCGTTTGTTGTTTTTGTAGTTTATTCAAGTGTTCTTCGTGTTTTCATCTTCATTTAATAAATCATTATGTCTACATACCTCGCTGCGTGTTGGTCCGATCCATGCTCCTCCTCGTCTGAGGAGGAGAACGAATATGATGACCGTTACAATACTGTATAACCTAAATATACTGCTGCCCTGATACTGTATAACTTAAATATACTGCTGCTTCCCTGATACTGTATAACCTAAATATACTGCTGCTGCCCTGATACTGTATAACCTAAATATACTGCTACCCTGATACTGTAAAACCATAAATATACTGCTGCTGCCCTGATACTGTATAACCTAAATATACTGCTGCCCTGATACTGTATAACCTAAATATACTGCTGCCCTGATACTGTATAAGTTTTTAGGGATAGTGGGCAGCATTTTCACTTTGGATGAATAGCGTGCCCAGAGTTAACTGCCTCCTACTCTGTCCTAGATGCTAATATATGCATATTATTATTACTATTGGATATAAAACACTCTGAAATTTCTAAAACTGTTTGAATGATGTCTGTGAGTATAACAGAACTCATATGGCAGGCAAAAAAAAAGAGAAAAAGTCCCAACAGGAAGTGGGAATTCTGAGGCTGTTCGATTTTCATCTCATCGACCTATTGAAATCCCTGTGGGATATGGATCTGTTTGCACTTCCTACGGCTTCCACTAGATGTCAACAGTCTGTAGAACGTTGAATGAAGCTTCTACCATGGTGTTGAGCCGGATGGGAGCTGTTTGAGTCAGTGGTCTGGCAGAGTGCCAGGTCCTGGTCATGTGCATTCCACATGATATCGACTTTCGTTCCATTACTTCTATAGACACAAAGGAATTCTCTGGTTGGAACGTTATTGAATATTTATGATAACAACATCCTAAAGATTGATTCTATACTTAGTTTGACAAGTTTATTCGACCTGTAATATAACAATTTGAAGTTTTCGTCCGAAGTTCGCCTGGACTTGCACGAGCGTTTGGATATGTGTACTAAACGTGCTAACAAAAGTAGCTACTTGGACATAAACAATGGACATTTTCGAACAAAACAACAATTTATTGTGGAACTAGGATTCCTGGGAGTGCATTCTGATGAAGAAAAGGGAATATTTATATATTACAGAATATTTATAGTGTAATTTTGTATTTCTGTTGACTCCAACATGGCGGAGAAATGTTGTTTCTACCTGAGCGCCGTCTCAGATTATTGCATGGTTTGCTTTTTCCGTAAAGCTTTTTTGAAATCTCACACAGCGGTTGCATTAAGAACAAGTGTATCTTTAATATTATGTAAAGCATGTATCTTTCATCAAAGTTTATGATGAGTATTTCTGTTATTTGATGTGGCTCTCTGCAATTTCTCCGGATATTATGGAGGCATTTCTGAACATGGCGCCAATGTAAACTGAGATTTTTAGATATAAATATGCACATTATCGAACAAAACATACATGTATTGTGTAACATGATGTTCTATGAGTGTCATCTGATGAAGATCATCAAAGGTTAGTGATACATTTTATCTCTTTTTCTGCTTTTTGTGACTCCACTCTTTGGCTGGGAAAATGGCTGTGTGTTTTTTGGACTTGGCGGTGATCTAACATAATCATATGTTGTGTTTTCGCTGTAAAGCATTTTTTAAATCGGACACGATGGGTAGATTAACAAGATGTTTATCTTTCAGTTGCTGTATTGGACTTGTTAATGTGTGAAAGTTCCATATTTCAAAAAAATATTTTTGAATTTCCCGCGCTGCCTTTTCAGCGGAATGTTGTTGAGGGGTTCTGATACGTTTGGGAATTTTCTTCTGCCTTTCAGGACCGGAACGAGGCTGTAGTTTTCTGAACATAACGCGCAAACCAAATGGCGGTTTTTTGTTATAAAAGTAATATTTATCGAACAAAAATAACTTTTATTGTGTAACTGGGAGTCTCGTGAGTGCAAACATCCGAAGATTATCAAAGGTAAGCGATTCATTTTATTGCTTTTCTGACTTTCGTGACCATGCTAATTTGGGGCTAGCTGTTGTAGCATTGATTGATACACTCACAAAAGCTTTGATTGCTTTCGCTGCAAAGCATATTTTCAAAATCTGACACGATAGGTGAATTAACAACAAGCTAAGCTGTGTTTTGGTATATTTCACTTGTGATTGCATGATTATAAATATTTTTTGTAATATTTTGCGCCCTGCAAATCAGCGGTTGTTTAGGAAAATTATCCCGTAAAAGGGATCCGTAGCGCAGAGAAGTTAACAAACATAATCGATAATATTTCACCCGGACCATAACCTATTCATTAAGAGACAAAAGGAAAATGGGGTACCCCTCTCTCGCGCGCAGGAAATATTCAGAGGACACCTGACTACTTTTGAAAAAACTCGCTAATTTTAAAAAATAAAAGCCTGAAACTATGTCTAAAGCCTGGTCACAGCCTGAGGAAGCAATTGGAAAATGAATCTTGTTGATACCCATTTAAATGGAAGAAAGACGGGCCAGGAAACAGATTTTAAATTTAAAAAATCACTTCCGGGTTAGATTTCCTCAGGTTTTTGCCTGCAGAATCAGTTTTGTTATACTCACAGACAATATTTTGACAGTTTTGGAAACTTTGGAGTGTTTTCTATCCTAATCTGTAAATTATATGCATATTCTACGATCTGGACCTGAGAAATAGTCAGTTTACCTTGGGAACGTTATTTTTTTTTTAATTAAAAAATCTGACCCCTAGCGTTAAGAGGTTAAAGTAACTAACTATGGCCTTCTGGATAGCCTGAGTGCACTTATTTATCATTTGCCTGAACTAGAGCCAGTCAGCCTTAGTGTGCATGTTAGCCCTTTGCCAAATGCAATTCTTGAGGTGAAGTAACTCTGCCAAATCACGGTCGAACCAGGGGTTGAACCTGTTTTTAGTTATAATTTTCTTTATGGGGAGTGTTTGTTAACAAGCTGATTCTATACCAATTTACAGAGGCCAGGTCATGAAGGAAGGCTTGCTCAATAAAGTTTTTTAGCAAGCGTCTATGACAAATCAGGACAGGTTGTTTCACTGAGCAGCCATTATGAACACAGGCTGTAAAACAGTGATCACTAAGGCCATTACAGGAAATACCAGACTGATACCTATCAGGATTATTTGTGAGGATAACATCAAGGAGAACAGCCTTTTCTGGGTGTTTGGAGTCATACCTTGTGGGATTGGTAATAATCTGAGAAAGATGTAGGGAGTCCCATTGTTTTAGGACTTGGTCAGGTGGTTTAAGCATGTCCCAGTGTAGGTCACCTAGCAGGACAAATTCAGACTTAGTGTAAGGGGCCAGGAGAGAGCTTAGGGCAGGTAGGGTACAGGCCGGTGCTGATGGAGGACGATAGCACCCAGCAACAGTCAACAAAGAGCTATTTGAAAGTTTAATGCTTAAAACAGAAAATCGAAATGTTTGGGGACAGACTTTGTGGAGACAACCGAGCACTGAAGGTGATCCTTGGTAAAGATTGCCACTCTCCCACCTTTGGAAGATCTGACTTGACGAAAAAAAGTTATAACCAGAAAGGTTAACATCAGTATTCAAAACACTCTTTCTTAACCACATCTCAGTAATGACCAACACATCTGGATTGGAGTTTAATTTAAAAAATAATGATTTGTTCTTCCAAATCATTGTCACGTGGTTTATCATAAACATCTGATGTAAAATGATACAAATTGAAAAGTAAAATTTCATCGATGGCGAGAGCACCAGCCTCTGCCATGGGGACACATTGATACACTGTGATCCATTGGCGGCTAAATAAATGAGAGCATATAACTCAGAGATAGTCTATAGGTCAATGTAGCAGTAGATCTATAACTCAGAGATAGCCTATAGGTCAATATAGCAGTAGGTCTATAACTCAGAGATAGCCTATAGGTCAATGTAGCAGTAGGTCTATAACTTCCATATAACTCAGAGATAGTCTATAGGTCAATGTAGCAGTAGGTCTATAACTCAGAGATAGTCTATAGGTCAATGTAGCAGTAGGTCTATAACTCAGAGATAGTCTATAGGTCAATGTAGCAGTAGACCTATAACTCAGAGATAGTCTATAGGTCAATGTAGCAGTAGACCTATAACTTCCATCATCAAATAAGTAAAATACAAAGGCCTAAAAACAGCAGGAAATATCCTGATGAAAATTCATCTCTCTATTCTGCCTGTCTGCCTCCCTGTCTATCAGTCTTGACTTGCGCTATTGCTAGCGAAGTGCAACATTGTATCAAATCCTCACTGCGTCTGGCCAATGCTGGAGCTTGCAAACTTGCAACATTGTATCAACTAGCCTATTCTGGGCCCCCAGAGATTCCTGCGCCATTGAGCTCAGGACAGACAGCTGTTTTTTATGACGTTTTCACTGGATATATGGGATCATCAGATCATGATATTTTGTTCTTTCAGACCGAGGCTTGGTGATTATCGAGGCCAGAAGTGTCTAATACTGAGGAACTATCATTCGCAATGGATGTAAAAAAAAAAAAAGACTTTGTTGACTTGTGTGAGGTGAAGAAAAAATGACAGAAGCTGTGGTGGCTAATTTCTTTACTATCAAATGAGGAATGACAAACTTATCACAAGTAGGAGTCATACTTGAACTAATATTAATAAGGGAGTAGGTCAATACAACACACACATATAAAGTGAATCGATTGATTACGATAACGATGGCTGGTGAATCCCCCTTTAGATGAGTCGTTGAGAGCCCTGAGACAAAAGCATAAAGGTATTTAATAGCCAAGATACACCCCCTTCAGTCTACATGACAAACAACAGATGTATGGAATGGGTCACAAGGTTAAGATTTGTATGAAAGATACTTATAATTCACAGCAGACAGTATCTGCTGTAAAAACTCTTCTCATTGTGTAGAGACCAGTGTCTGGCCTCCAACTCCCCCCGGTACCTCAGTACAGAAACATTAACCCTGGAGCTCTGGAATGCGGTATCACCAAAAGACATGGTAAATCTCCTGTCAGTGTTAAATCTCCCAGAGGCCCATTTTCAGTTCACACAGACACCATAGAGTGATAAGAACCCTCTATTCTGTTACATAAAACAACCATTTGATGCAATTACAGTATTATAACATAATCTTGTAATGTTGCTCTCACAAAGCTCAGCTTATTAGTGGTGTGTTGGGTAGTGGTCTCAGAGCATCCCGAGACACTCCCTTTAGTATGATATGTTACGTTTCGTGTGGTATGTTTTAATTTGTGGATGTCCATCACCTCATTTCGTATGATATGTTTTACGAATGACAATTTGTATTATATGTTAAGAATTTGCAAAACATAAACATTTTCAGAATTTGCAAAACATACAATATGATACAAATTGCAAAACGTATGATATGTTACAAATTGTAGCTAGGTGGCTAACGTTAGCTAGCTTACTAATGTTAGAAAAGCAAAGGCCCGGATGAGAAATATTTAGCAAGCAGCCCAGTACAGTAATCAAACTGACAATCTAAGTATATCACCGTATTAAACCAACTAACCGGTTAAAAGTCCCCAGAAACCACCAAGAGTTTCAATCAAGGACTCATCAAGGGAAAGTGAGGAGAATGCATTCCACTCCACTAAGTCCTTTCTGGTGTCCCAAATGGCACCCTATTCCCTATTTAGTGCACTACTTTTTACCAGAGGCCTATATAAATATAGTGCACTATATAGGGAATAGTGTGCCATTTGGGACAAACACCTTGATCAGGTTGAACCAGATGCTTGTTATCATTTGTGCTTTTAGAGTGAATCAATCTCCCATAGCTCAAACACATGGTGAGTCACTGAAACAGGTTGTCCAGGCAGTTGACAGTTTTATTTGATATGAATGTGT